>NW_019154123.1:16703161-16715492 GCF_002288905.1 Enhydra lutris kenyoni
ATAAAATCTAAGCCATGTACATAATTTTAAATTTTCTAAACCTACATTTTTAAAAGGGCCAGAGGGAAACTAATTTTAATAATACATTTTACTTATTTCAACATATCCCAGATCCTATCATTTCAGCTCATAATTGACATTTTAAAATTATTATTAAGACATCTTGGATTCTTTTTTTGGTACTAGGTCTTCTAATCAGGCTGATAGTTTATCCTTATACTCCATCTCAATTTGGATACTAAATTTTCTTCAGAAGTACTTGATCTGTATTTAGATTTTAAAATTTATAGTTGAAAAAAGTAGATTTATAAACCCAATTATCCCAAACATACCTAAAATTTTTTCAATAACCGAATTGAGGACCAAAAAATTGTTCTCCTTTGATGTTTATATTTTTTCCTTTGATCTATATTAACAAAAATGGTTCATCTTTTTTGGAAGAGTTTATTGGCTTTGAAGCAAAAGCATATTGGTTTCAAAACCACACTGGTCCAAGTTAGGTAAATTCACTAACTCACATATCCACTCAATGTTATTAAATGTTATTAGCATCACATTTAAGAAAGTATTTGATATATTTGAAAATCAATTCTAAATTTATAAATATCAAAAAAATCTACTTTTTAAATTTTTCTTGTTTTATAAGAGAAATATTTTTTACTGCTTATTTTTAATTTTTTAAGTAATTAAAATTAAATAACATTTAAAATTAATTACTTCAGTCACACTAGCCATGTTTCAAGAGTTCAATAGCTACATGTGGCTGGTGGCTACTCTTTGGACAGAGCAGATCAAGGCTGAGTAGAAGTGGGCAGGATGTTTAGCTTTTGAAAACTATTGAGGTTTTTGCAAGCTTATTTGTGAGAAGCCCTGCTTCCACCTCCTCAGATATATGTGAACTGCTTGGCTGCTGGGTATCCCAGAGTATCCTAGGCAGGTATAATTAGAATGGCCACCATTCCAACAGATTCACAGACATCCCCCATGGCTCAAGTAATCCTTCCACTCCACGGAATTGCTTCTCACAACCAGCTCTTTTGGAAGGAGTTCCTCTGGCAGAGCTCTCAAGCCTCCTGTGACTAAATCTTTTGTTTCATGCCACACCCCTCTCCTTTCCTTGACCCACTACCACACAAGCCCTGGAAGGGGCGAGCTGAGTTAAAATTGGCCACCAAGATCTCACCTCTAGCCCCCTCTTGCTCAGCTAAGTCATTCTGCCAGTCTCTTCTCCCCCTTATAGTGATTTCCTCTCCAAGGTTCCATAGACTCTCCCTCAATCCAGCTTCATCAGGACTCACCCCTAAGCATTTCAGTTCCTGAGACATATATGAACCCCATATTTGGACTGAGTTTATGTCCTGTCCTCAGCCCCATGCCAGCTGGACATGTGGCCAGGCATCTGTTTCAAAGTTCCTAAATATCTCCTAAGTTTTAAGAAACTCCTGAATTATCAGTAGTAACTGTGGGGGGTAGTGTGGTCCAACTCCATGGGCTAGCCTACTGGTTTCAGCTGGTCCCAGCCCGAGGGTCCCATTATATACTACGTTCATGAAACTTAAGGCATCACTGATTGTAAGATGTACCGTCACTGGATGTAACACTAAGAAGTAAAACCACTGCCTATGGAAATCTACTAGGAGACCCATGATTCAGCTGAGACACTAAAGGCCTTAGTCAAGGAGTAAATAAGAAATTTACGGAAAAGAGATAGCAGGAAAGGAACGTGTAGAATGGGGTAGCAAGGGAGATTGCATGTTTCAATTTTGCCACTGGTGCCACGGTGGAAGGAGGGAAAATTCTTCCCTAACCATTTGAACCCCAAGCTGGTTCTTATACTTGGGACTGTGGGACTACCCGTGCAGTTCAAAAACCTCAGAGAATTTCACCTAAAGTGGTCTCATTATTGAGTTCCCCGGCAGGAGGAGAGCCCAAAGCTTATATACTTTGGGGTTATCTCTAAGAAAATATAAAATATCTTATTCTTGCAAATTTTACATAAACATATGATCATATGGGGCACCTGGGTGGCTCAGTCATTAAGCGTCTGCCTTCGGCTCAGGTCCTGATCCCAAAGGATCAAGCCCCACGTTGAAGCTCGGCAGGCTTCTTCCTCTGCCCTTCTCCCTGCTTGTGTTCCCTCTCTCGCTGTCTCTCTGTCAAATAAATAAATAAAATCTTAAAAAAAAAAAAAAAGGCAAAAAAAAAAAGGCAAAAACATATGATCACATGAAGCTGTGAGTGGATCACCTGGTCATTGTGTAGTCTAGAAGGACCCCTAGAACCAAGCTGATCCATTTCATATTTTCATCAGCTAATTGGACCTGGTGGGCCTGAAGGAGCTAGCTAGCAAGTAGGCACCTGCATGCCAGAGGTTGGGAAATAAGCCCTGGCAACTTTCAGAAGACTGCCATACAGGTAAAGCCTCTAGGGGTCCAGTGATCTCGGGTTTGTAGGAATAGACCTTCTAAAATGAGTAGTGTATGTTGTAATTTACACCAGCCACCACGAGGAGAGAGGCACAAAGCTTGATTTTCAGAAGCAACACAAATCAATTTGGGCTATGAACTACTAACTCAGTAATTAAAAAATCTACAAGGTTTGGCGTTTGGGATTTTTCTTTTTCTTTCTTTTTTGTTTTCTTTTTGTTTTGACGTAAAGTTTATATTTTACCTAAGTTAAGATGGAGGAGCAGTAGGGGGATCCTAGGCTTGCCTCATCCCCCAAACACAGCTAGATAAATATCAAATCATTCCAAACACCCAAGAAATTGATCTGAATGCTGAGAGAAGAGCCTGCAGAACTGGAGAGAGAAAAGAAGCCACATCATGGAAGGTAGAAGGTGCAGAAATGTGATTCCAGGGAGAAAAGAATCACAGGTACTGTGGATGGGAGGAAGCCTTGATCTCAGAGAGAGGAGAGAGAGAGAGAAACAGAGAGAAAGTGGTGCACAGGGGATTACACAAGAGAAACACTTCCCCAAAACCATTGACTGGGAAAACTAGAGGGGCTGATTATTGCAACTGTTTTACAAACAGCAGATCTGAAAGTCTGAAGTTTTAGAAGTCCACACCGTCTCCGGGGTCGTGCCTGGTGGGCATTGCGATGCTTCTGTGGGGAAGGAGGGTAGAGACCCAGGAGCAGACAGCATGCTCTGAGGACGCTCTGGGTTGTAAGAGGAGAGACAGTTCCCCTTCTTGGAGTGGCATGGCCTCTCAGGGAACAAAAGAACTGGTGTCACCAACATGCTGTCCTGTTCCCAAGCATAGGAACAGAGACACCAGCTAAGGGCAGCAAATCTTAGTGGCGGCTTTATGCTGTGCTTTATCATAAGCTCCAAAATGCACAGCACTGTGACTGCTTTTCTGGGACAGAGTGGCAAACAGCAAGAGTCAGGCGAGATCCTCCTCTAGAGGATCAGAATGGGTCCTCACCAGGCCAGATTCCTAAAATTTGGAGTTTTGAAACCCAGCTGTATGCCTGAGATAAAACACAGGAGTACAGTGCCGCTTGATAAACAAGTGGCTCACACAGACCGGATGAAAGCAGGTATCCAGCAGAAGCTGGGGACACAAGAGGGGTCATTGTTTACTCTTCCGTGAAGGCTTCCTGAAGAATGGCGGCAAGAACTTGGTGCTCTCGGGGCGGGGGGGGGGGGGTGCAGAGCGGAGCGAAGCAAGGCCATTCCTCCCTTAACACTGACCGACTTCAGTGAGCCACACAGCACCCTCCTGTGGAGACCAGAGCTCCTTACTACTGAGCCCCACGCCTCAGCACCCTGCAGGCACATTTCCACTGGGGCAAATCCCCCTGAGAATCAGCGCAGCAGGCCTCTCCCCCAGAAATCCAGCACAAACCCCTTGCTCACACCAAGTCTACTGATCATAGAATGTTGCAAACCTTCAGCTCTGGGGAAATACTTTCAGGAGCAAGAATATAACAGTCTTTCCAACAACCACACAAAACAAAACAGTGACCTAGACAAAATGACAAGACGGGGGAATTCGACCCAAAAGAAAGAACAGGAAGGAGTAACAGGGATTTAATCAATACAGATATAAGTAAGATGTCTGAACCAGAATTTAAAACAACTATAAGGATGTTAGCTGGGCTTGGAAAAAAGCATAGAAGGCACTAGAGAATCCCTTACTGCAGAGATAAAAGAACTAAAAGCTAGCCAGGCCGAAATTAAAAATGCTATAACTGAGATGCAAACCCAAATGGATGCCATGAGAAAGAGGAGGGATGGAACAGAGGAGCCAATCAGTAATATAGAAGGCCAAATTATCAAAAATAATGAAGCCAAAAAGAAGAGGGAAAGAAAGGTCTTGGATCACAAATGTAGTCTTGGCGAACTCAGAAGACCACATAAAGTGTAAAAACATTCGTATCCTAGGTGTCCCAGAATGGGAGACAGAGAAAAAGTGACAGAAGATTTATTTGAGCAAATTACAGCTAAAAACTTCCCTGACCTGGGGAAGAAAACAGACATCAAAATCCAAGAGGCACAGAGAACTCCCATTAAATTCAACAAAAGGTCACCACCACCAAGACATATCATAGTCCACAAAATACGTGGACAAGGAAGGAATCCTGAACACAGCAAGGGAAAAAAAATGTCCTTAAGCTAAGTGAAGACAGATCAGAATCATAGCAGATCTGTCCACAGAAACTTGACAGGCTGGAAGAGAGTGACAGGAGGTATTTAACATGCTGAATGGGAAGAACATGCAGACAAGAATACTCCATCCAGCAAGACTGTCATTCAGAATAGAAGGAGAAATAAAGAGTTTCCCGGGCAAATAAAAACTAATGGAGTTCATGACCACTAAACCAGCCCTGCAAGAAATAGTAAAGGGGACACTTCCAGTGGGGAAAGAAAGACCAAAAGCAGAAAAGACTGGAAAAGAACAGAAAGCATCACCTGAAAAAAACAACTTTACAGGTAACAAAACCATAGAACTAAACTCATATCTATTAATAATCACTCTGAATGTAAATGGACTAAATGCTCCAATCAAAAGACAGGGTATCAAAATGGATAAGAAAATCAAACAAGACCTATCTATATGCTGCTTACAAGAGACTCATTTTAGATGTAAAGACACCTGAAGATTGAAAGTGAGGGGTTGGAGAACAGCCTGTCATGTTTGTTTGTTTCTGTATCATTTATTTCTGCCCTTTATTCTTTATTATTTCCCCTCTTCTGCTGGCTTTAGGCTTTATTTGCTGTTCCTTTTCTAGTTCCTTTATGTGTGAAGGAAGGTCATGTACTTGAGACTTTCCTTGCTTCTTGAGGTAGGGCTGTATCGCAATATACTTTCTTCTCAAACTGTTCCAAAAAATAGAAATGGAAGGAAAACTTACAAATTCATTCTATGAGGTCAGCATTATCTTTATTTCAAAACCAGACAAAGACCCTACTAAAAAGGAGAATTACAGGCCAATACCTATCAAAAAGGCCATCTATGAAAGACCCACAGCTAATTTCATCCTCAATGGGGAAAGGCTGAGAGGTTCTCTTCTATAGACAGTAAGAAGACAGGAATATCCACTCTCACCATTACTGTTTTAACATACTGGAAGTTTTAGCCTCAGCAATCAGACAACACAAAGAAATAAAAAGCATCCAAATCAGCAAGGAAGAAGTCAAACTTTCACTATTCGCAGATGACATGATCCCCTATGTAGAAAATGCAAAAAAACTCCATCAAATAATTGCTAGAATTGATACACAAATTCAACAAAGTTGCAAGATATAATATCAATGTACAGAAATCTGTTGCATTTCTATACACCAATAATGAAGCAGTAGAAAAAGAAATCAAGGAATCGATCCCATTTACAATTGCGCCAAAACCCATAAGATAGCTAGAAATAAACCTAATCAATGAGCTAAGAGATCTGTACTCTGAAAACTATAGAACACTTATGAAAGAAATTGAGGAAGACATAAAGAAATGGAAGAACATTCCATGCTCATGGACTGGAAGAACAAACATTGTTAAAATGACCATGGGGCGCCTGGGTGGCTCAGTGAGCAAAGCCTCTGCCTTCAGCTCAGGTCATGATCCCAGGGTCCTGGGATCAAGCCCCACATTGGGCTCTCTGCTCGGTGGCGAGCCTGCTTCCTCCTCTCTCTCTCTCTCTCTCTCTCTCTCTCTGCCTGCCTCTCTGCCTACTTGTCATCTGTCTGTCAAATGAATAAATCTTTAAAAAAAAAATGACCATACTACCTGAAGCAATCTATGCCTTTAACGCAATCCCTATCAAAATACCACCAGCAGTTTTCACAGAGCTAGAACAAACAATCCTGAAATTTGCATGGAACCACAGAAGACACCAAATAGCCAAAGCAAACTTGAGAAAGGGGGGAAAAAAAGCCTGGAGGCATCACAATTCCAGATTTTAAGCTCTATTATAAAGCTGTAGTCATCAAGACAGCATGGTACTGGCACAAAAACAGACACATAGATCAATGGAACAGAATAGAGAGCCCAGAAATGGACCCTCAACTCTGTGGTCAACTAATCTTTGACAAAGCAGGAAATAATGTCCAATAGAATAAAGACAGCCTCTTCAACAAATGGTGTTGGGAAAACTGGACAGCCACATGCAGAAGAATGAAACTGAACCATTTCCTTACACCACACACAAAAATATATTCAAAATGGCTGAAAGACCTAAATGTGAGACAGGAAACCATCAAAATACTAGAAGAGAACACAAGCAGCAGCCTCTTTGACCTTGCCCAAAGCAACTTCTTATGAGACACGTTGCTGGAGGCAAGGGAAAAAAAAGCAATGAACTATTGGGGTTTCGTCAAGATAAAAATCTTCTGCACAGCGAAGGAAGCAATCAACAAAGCTAAAAGACAACCTATGGAATGGGAGAAGATATTTGCAAATAACATAAAATGTTACATATTTTATAACGTAAAATATATAAATAAAGGGTTAGTATCCAAAATCAATAAAGAACTTGTCAAATCAACATCCCAAAAATAAATAATCCAGTTGAGAAATGGGCAGAAGACATGAACACTTTTCCAAAGAAGACATACAGATGACTAACAGACACATGAAAAGATGCTCAACATCACTCGCCATCAGACAAACACAAATCAAAACCACAGTGAGATACCACCTTACACCAGTCAGAATGGCTAAAAGTAACAGCACAGGAAACAACAGGTGTTGGTGAGGATGTGGAGAAAGGGGAACCCTCCTACACTGTTGGTGGAAGTGCAAGCTGGTGCAACCACTCTGGAAAACAGTACGGAGGTTCCTCAAAAAGTTAAAAATATAACTACTCCATGACCCAGCAATTGCATTACTAGATATTTACCCAAAGGATACAAAAATACAGATTCAAAGGGGTACATGCACCCTGACGTTTATAGTAACATTAGCAATAGTCAAACTATAGAAAGAGTACAAATATGTATCTACTAATGAATGGATAAAGAAAATGGGGGGAGCGGAGTGTATAATAGAATATTACTCAGCCATCAAAAAGAATGAAATCTTACCATTTACAATGCCATGGTTGGAGCTAGAGTATATTATACTAAGAGAAATAAGTCAGTTAGAGAAAGACAAATACCATATGATTTCACTCATATGTAGAATTTAAGAAACAAAACAGATGAACATGAAGGAGGAAAAGAGAGAGGGAAGCAAACCATAAGAGACTCTTAACTATAGAGAACAAATTGAGGGTTGATGGACGGAGGGAGGTGGGGGATAAGCAAACTGGGTGATAGGTATTAAGGAGGGCACTTGTGATGAGCATTGGGTGTTCTATGTAAGTGATGAATCATGAAATTCTACACCTGAAACCAGTTTTACCGTAAATGTTAATTAGAATTTAAATTAAATTTTGAAATAAAAAAATTATTTACTTTTATAAACAAAAAATAAAATGTCTTATATACTTAGCTTTAGAAATTTTGATTAGCAAACATTGAAACAAAAACTTAAAACTAAAAATTTACTATTTAAAATTCATTAAATTGTATAATAATTTCTAATTTTAAAGATTTTATTTATTTATTCATTTGAGAGAGTGAGAAAGAGAGAGAGAGAGAGCAAGAGCACACAAGCAGGGGAAAGGTAGAAGCTAAGCAGGAGCCCAATGTGGGACTTGATCCCAGGACCCTGAGATCATGACCTGAGCCGAAGGCAGATGCTTAACTGGCTGAGCTACCCAGGCGCCATGTAGACTTTATTTTTTTTGTATGGTTTTAGGTACATAGAAAAAATTGAGCAGATTGTACAAAGAGTTGCCATATACTCTCTCTCCCACACATTTTTCCCTATTATTAACTTCTTACATTGGAGCAGTACATTTATTACAATTAAAGAACCAATACTGACACATCATTAACTAAAGTCCATAACTCACATTAGGGTTCATTCTTTGTGTTGTACAGTCTGTGGGTCTTGAGAAATGCTCAAGGTCATGTACCCACCAACAGAGTGTCACTGGAATAGTTCCACTGCCCTAAAACTCCTCTATTCATCCTTTCCCCCTTATTTGAGCCCCTGGCAACCACTGATCTTTTTATTGTCTTTACAGTTTTGCTTTTTCCAGATGCCATATAATAGGAAACATGCAGTATGCAGCCTTCTCAGATTGCCTTCTTTCACTTAGTGATATGAATTTAAAGTTCCTGTATGTCTTTTTGTGGCTTGATAGCTCAACACCCCATTGTATGAATGAAATATGATACACCAATTTGTTTATTCATTCACCTGTTGAAGAGGATGTTGGGTTGCTTTCCATTTGGGGCAATGATGAATAAAGCTGCTATAGACATCTGTGTGCAGGTTTTGTGTGGACATAAGTTTCCAACTCATCTAAGTAAATGCCTACAAGTGTGATTGCTGGATCATACGGTAAAACTATGTTTAGCTTTGTAGGAAATTGCCAAACTGTCTTCTGAGGTGGAAGTAGCAATCCAAAGTGCCATTTGCATTCCCAACCAACAACGAATGAGAGTTCCTACTACTCCACATCCTTGTCAGTGTTTGGTATTTTCAGTTTGGGGGATTTTTGCCATTCTAATTTCATTTTTGTTTTTTTATTGTGTTATGTTAGTCACCATACAATACATCATTAGTTTTTGATGTAGTGTTCCAAGATTCATTGTTTATGTACGACACCCAGTACTCCAAGCAATCTGTGCCCTCCTTAATACCCACCACCAGGCTCACCCATCCCCCATCACCCTCTCCTCTAAAACCCTCAGTGTGTTTCTCAGAGTCCACAGTCTCTCATGGTTCGTCTCCCCTTCCAGTTTACCCCCCTTCACTTTTCCTTTCTTTCTCCTAATGTCCCCCATGCTATACTTTATGCTCTACAAGTAAGTGAAACCATATGATAATTGACTATCACTGCTTGACTTATTTCGAATTGCATAATCCCCTCCAGTTCCATCCATGCTGATGCAAAAGTTGAGTATTCATCCTTTCTGGTGGCTGAGTCATATTCCATTGTGTATATAGACCACATCTTTACCCATTCGTCTGTTGAAGGGAATCTTGGCTCCTTCCACATTTTTAAGCCCTTCTAATGTAGCAGTACCTCACTGTTGCTTGAATTTGTGATGCCCTAATAACAGAGGAGGTTGAACACATTTCTATGTACTTATTTGCCACCTGTACATCTTCATCAGTGAGGTGTCTGCCCAGATCCTTTGCCCCTTTTTTATTTGGGTGGTTTTCTTATTGATGAGTTTTAAGAGTTCTTTCTAGGGGCACCTGGGTGGCTCAGTCAGTTAAGTGTCTGCCTTCAGCTCAGATCATGATCCCAGGGTCCTGGGATCGAGCCCCACATTGGGCTCCCTGCTCAGCTAGGAGTCTGCTTCTCCCTCTGCCTCTGCCTGTTGTTCCCCTGGCTTGTACCCTCTCTCTGGCAAATAAATAAATATTTTTTAAAAAACACACAAAAAACGAAGTGTTGATCAAAAGACATCTACCCAAAAAAGTGGGGGAGGGCACCTGGGTGGTTCAGTTGGCTAAGGGACAATGTCTCCATCTCACGGTCATGAGTTCAAGCCATGCATTGGGCTCCAAAGCCTACTTTAATTTAAAAAACAAAAACAAACAAACAAACAAAAACAAAAAAGATCTGCTCAAGACTAGCTAGCACCCAGAACAAATTTTATGTGATTAGGCTCAAGCTACACAAACTGCTTTTTGAAAAGGAAAAACAAAGCAACAAAACAAACAAAAAAACCACACACACACAAGAAAAACTTACAGTTTTAGTTTAATTCCACATGAATTTAACATAAGAAAAAAAATGATGTTGAAAGAAATAGTGAATTTTTGATAAATACTTTTTCATCTTAAGAAATATTAGTTGTAGGATGCCTGGGTGGCTCAGTCAGTTAAGCATCTGCCTTCAATTCAGGTCATGATCCTGGGGTCCTGGGATCCCTGCTCAGTAGGAAGCCTCTTCTCCCTCTGCCTCCCTGCTCTCTCTGTCTCTGTCTCTCTGACGAAGAAATAAAATCTTAAAAAAAAGAGAGAGAGAGAGAAAAGAAAAGAAATTATTTCCTATAGGACTCTTTTGGGCCCAGCGTTAAAAAAATAAATAAATGAAGATAGTGAAAACTGTTAAGAGGTTGGAATATTATGCATTACTTTTAAATGCATGTTTATTTTATATAGTCCATTGTCCCTGTACTAGAACACAGGTAATTACTAACACAGCTACACTTTTCTTTCTCTTTTTTCCCCTCTTAATATTTTTTTGCTCACATCATTTTCACTTTATCAAGGTTTCTAGTATTCCCACTCCTTTGTGCAACCATAATTCCTTTTACTCTTCAGCCTTAATCCTCCCCATATTATAAGGAACCGTGAGTACTTGTACTGCAGCATTGTTGTTCCTGAGTTCTTTGTTTTGTTTCATCTCTTCTTTAAATGGATTTACCTCTAAGGAGTTTTCCAAGAAGGGCTGATGGCTCCTACGTGCTTCACTTCCTAACTTCTCTCATGTTTGAACATGTCTGACTATCTCTGCTATATTTTACTAAGAACTTCACTAAGGATAATATTCCTGGGTCGCAGTTTGTTTCCCTCAGCTCTTGGCAGACATGGCTTCACGGTTTCTTGGCTTAGACTGTCTCTGAGAACAAGTCGGCGGCCGGCCTAACCCTTCACCCCTCCCGCTTCTTCCTGGACACCTGAATAGTCTCTCTTCATTTTTCAAGTTGTTAAATAAATCAGAGTGTAGATAGCTTTGACTGGCATCATGTTTAATCAGTTTTTCCAACCAGTTTTTGCCTAAAAACTCCATTCTTCTTTCATCTCCAGGCAACGTTTTGGATTATTCTGTCTCTGAGTGTTCTTTCTGTTCCTGTGTTGGCGTCTCTGCTTCAAAGCCATCAAGGGATTGTCTTTGCTCTCCTGTATGTCTGCCATTGCCTCTAGTTTTAAAGTCTTTTTGTCTCTTTCTCTGCATTAGGAGAGTCTAGCCTCTCCACCAAAGTTTGGCCGCCGGTCATATCTATTCATAACCATATGGAGTTTATTTATTACAGATCTAATAGCATTAACTCTTCTTTAGTTCTCTAGTCTTCTCTTCAACCCAAATTTTGCTGTCCTGGCTTATCATCTCATAGGTCTTATTATATTTAATTAATATTCCATGTTATTAGAGCATAAAGCACTTATGAAGAATAGGCCCCTGTTTGCAAGTGGTATTTTCTCCTCTACTGGTATCTTTCTATATGATTTATTTTCAGATTACTTATTTGACATTTTTTGAGTACCTGCCACTGCAAGATGGTGTTCTTTGGTGATACCATGAAACAGGAGAACTCGCTCTCAAGGGGTGTTTACGTTGTGTGTGCGCTGAGCTTCTGCCCACTCGCAGTACGCGGCTCTGTGTTCGGGTTTGCAAAGATGTGTTTACACTACATCTCCTCATTTCCCTGATGGTGAACCTGAACTGTGCTGCCCACGTCCTTCATCTCTCTAGTAAAGTGAGATTGAATTTTCTTTGACATGTATTATTTTCCCATTATCTGGAACCAGTTTGAATTCCCTTCAGAGTTTTAGATTAAATTACCCATGTTGATTTTAATCCACTTTTCTGTAGCCTGGAGATAGAATTGTGTGGTTAAGGGGCGCCTGGGTGGCTCAGTGGGTTAAGCCGCTGCCTTCGGCTCAGGTCATGATCCCAGGGTCCTGGGATCGAGTCCCACGTCGGGCTCTCTGCTCAGCAGGGAGCCTGCTTCCTTTCCTCTCTCTCTGCCTGCCTCTCTGCCTACTTGTGATCTCAGTCTATCAAATAAATAAATAAAATCTTTAAAAAAAAA
>NW_019154123.1:16715592-16928338 GCF_002288905.1 Enhydra lutris kenyoni
AAAAAAAAAAAAAAAAAAAAAAAAGAATTGTGTGGTTAAAGATATGGACTTCAACCTTACAATTGGGAATTCAGTTTGTTGTCATAACAAACTTTTCTTTACAAAGGCAAGTGAAACAAAAGCAAAAATGAACTTTTGGGACTTCATCAAGATCAAAAGCTTCTGCACAGCAAAGGAAACAGTCAACAAAACTAAGAGGGAGCCCCTGGAATGGGAGAAGATATTTGCAAATGACACTGCAGATAAAGATCTATAAAGAACGTCTCAAACTCAACACTCAAAGAATAAATAACCCAGTCAAAAAATGGGCAGAAGACATACTCTGTTTGACTTACTTCACTTAACATAATCCCCTGCAGTTCCATCACGACCTGTGCCGAAGGCAGATGCTTTAATGACTGAGCCACCCAGGCACCCCTATAAAGGTAATTTTTAATTACAAATTATATAACTACATTTTCAAAAAGTTAGCAATGGATATGATCACCTATATATGATTTTATTGGAAACTGTTTTTGTGTGTGTTTGTTTTTTGAGTAACTGGACCATTACCTAAAGATGAAAAACCTGAGGAACCAATAGAACAACGATGGTCTCTATAGTAACCTACAAAAACATTCATCATGTGACTCTGGAAACTCTTAACTGACTCTTTAAAAGAAAACCACTAAAAAAAAACAAAAAAAAAAAACCCACTAAGGTTTTTCTGATAGATCCACGCAAATGAGCAATCCTAAAGGTGTTCCATATCATAGTTGTATTTCAGGATAAAAATAACCATATGCATGGTTATAATCCATGCACAAGGATAATTTCATTTATGTCCAAACTGAAAAGATGGCCTCCATCTCTCCCTCGTCTTCTCAGTCAAGAATCATATTAGTTTCTTGGGTGGAATGCAAAGGAATGATGTCAAGTATCAGAACTAAAGTGTTTCCTCTCTAGGTTGTCTCCCAAACCCCAGAAGAAGGCAAGAGGGAGGACCTTTACCAAATTCAATAAAGACAAAATTGCCTCACGCATCCATAAAGAACCTTTTCAAAGTGTATTGCAGATTCTCAAGGAACCAAGTACAGAACGATAATACCAACTTCAATTAAAGAACACTTCTACATTCAAGCAGAATACGTATCTTTGAGTTTCCTGGTAGCCAGGAAAAAAAAGAAAATAGGTGTCATATTTTCCTTGCCTTATAAGTGTTTTCCAGACTATTGGAAAACTCAAAATTTCATTTTTGAACCCTGAAATTGTCCGCAAAGGACAATTCTTACATGGATCTCTGTGTATAGGACCACGAACAATGTAATAGACAATATTCTCAGTAATAGTTTTAAAGAAAAAGCGAGGACAAATCTACTTATAACTGTTTCTTCTGTGATCCCAAATGTGAAGACAACAAAGCAAGAAGTTTTATGAAGTCAGTGCCACAAAAGGAGCTCCCAAAATTTCTGTCTAGATTCGTGAATCCATTGTGTGACTTTCTTCTCCGTGTTCTATTTTCCACTGCTCCTGCCTTCGTCCTTTTTCTCTGATTCTGTTTCTCTCTTGGGAATGAAAGCGTCATCTGTTATGAGCCATTGTTCAACAAGCCATGTTGACAGCCAGAACAGATTGAGGAAGCGGTCCTCAGAGGCAGGTCCAGTGGAAGCAGGAAGCAGAAACCATTTTTCCTTTGACACACTCCTCTCCGTGGCCTTCAGATCCCCGGCCTGAATTGGGTCCTCACTGCCCTAGCAGCTTACTGCCTACTATGTCCCATGCAGGTTCACCTCTTCAAATAGTGCCACAGCCTTAAGATGACAGCCTCTTTTTATTTCCTATCGAAACCTCCCTTTCCTTGGGGCTGAGGGCAGCATCAAAAGGAAATGACATATATCAATCCAGGTTCAGTCGGAGAGGCAGAACCCCAATGAGCTCGGGGATAAGGGAGTTGGAATTAGACCTTTCACAGGGATGGGAGGAGCTGAGAAGCACAGGTTGGAAAGGAAGAGAGATCAGTCATCTGAGAGGTAGGTCTGTTACCACAGTGGGATGCAAAGGGGGAGATGGTAGAGAAGTCTACAAGGAGCCGTTGCCTGTATAGGCTGTGGGCTGCTGGGCCTGGGGCGGCTGTTGGTCCTCAAGGTCAGCACTTTGATAGATGAGCTGGTCTGGGGTAGGGAAGGGCTAGGACAGACTGGAACCTGCTGGTACCCCTTCACCTGTCACTGCATTTAACCATGATGACAGTCTAAAAGTAATGGCTGGGCTTCTCTTCCAGCTCCCAAATTTTATGCCGGTTTTTCTTTTTGGCTAACTCTAACCTGAAACCATACAGAAAAAAAGATTTGGAAACACTGTTCCCATTTAAGTCGCTTGCTGGATACATTTCCTAAGTTCCTCTCCCTTAACCATTCAGTTGCATAAAGAAATATGCATCCATTTACCCTGTGGCCTCAAAAACCCCAACAGCGCACCTGGGTGGCTCAGTTATTAAGCGTCTGCCTTTGGCTCAGGTCGTGATCCCAGGATCCTGGGATCAGCCCTGCGTAGGGCTCCCTGCTCAGCGGGAAGCCTGCTTCTCCCTCTCCCACTCCCCCTGCTTGTGTTCCCTATCTCCCTGTCTCTCTCTGTCAAATAAATAAATAAAATCTTTAAAAAAAAAAAAAAAAAAAAAACTCAACCTCACCTCCATGTCGCCCCTGGAAAGTGCATACCCCAGACTGAGGAACAGTGCTTTCCCTGGACGCCCAGCTCGTCCGCCACTCCCGTGCTTCAAATGATCAAAGGCTCCCAGCTGCTCTCAGGACCAAGTCCAAGCTCCCCCACCCAGCATTCAAGGCCTCCCTGGTCTGGGCTCACTCCACTTCTCCTGCCTTGTTTCCTGTCATTCATCACTCACGCCTGCCTCTGGAAGTCTCCTTTCCAGCACACTCCTGTGGGCCCCCGACTCCCTTGTGTGCTTGCTGGTTCCCCGCATTTTTTCCTGGTGTTCCTCTTCTCTGCACTACTTCTTTGCCCAATTCACATGCCTGTCACATCCCTGAATTACATCCCCCACACGTCATCATTGTTTGTGTGGAGGCCAAGAAAAATTAAGGCCATCCCACCTCAGGTTTAGCCTTAGCATAAGTACAGCCATCTTAGCTCAGGCAGCCATCTCAGACCCTTGTGCCCAAGGGCTGAACTTTCCCCTACTTTACTTTAGTTCTAAGAAGTCCCACCCTGCTTTAGTTCCAGAGACCCCCACCCTGCTTTAGTAAACAGGAAACCCCACCCTGCTTTGGTTCCAGAAACCCCCACCCTGCTTTAGTAACAGGAACCCATAAATACCCCTGCTTTAACTAAGCTCGGGGTCCAAGTTCCTACTCAGCTGTGTCGGGTATACTTGGGCCCAAGCTTAAGCTTGTTAAATAAACCCTCATGTGATTACATCGGTGTTGGCTCCTTGGTGGTCTCTCGGACGCGAAAACTCGGGTACAACAGTTTGTACCATTAGGTCTACCTTTCCGCTTTGTGTCGTGTTGGTGTTTAGTCTGGCTTTCGCAGGAAGCCTATGAGCTCCGCGTGGCACAGTGTCAGAAGCCTACCCCAGCCTTTCTCCTCTTCTGACTCACCAACTCAAGACCAGTTATATCTGGAGGAATCACCATTACACTAAACCAGTCATGGTGACCCCATTGTCCTTTGCCAGTGAGTGATCTAAGGTTGGGCACATGGCTCAGTTCTGGTCAGTAGGATGTACAGAAAAGACACCAGCAAGCTTGCTGTTCCTCTTCATATACATACCATGCGGGGACACCGCGAGAAGGCAGCCAGCTGCCAGCCGGAGAGAGCTCTAACCAGACACTGAGCCCTGCAAACCTTGATCTTGGACTGCCAGTCTCCAAAACTGAGAAAATAAATTTGGGTTTAAGCCACCCCATTTGTACTAATTTGTTATAGCAGCTCAAATTGATAATTGATGTATCCTTAAATATCTAAGACTTAGTGAATGCTTATCATATGCAAGACACTGTTCTAAGTATTTTTATTTTTTAAAGATTTTTATTACTTAGAGCGTGCATGCGTGCATGTGGGGGGAGGGGCAGAGGGAAAGACAGAATCTGAAGCAGACTTTGCACAGAGCCCAGTGCGGGGCTCAGTCCCACGACCCTGAGCCGAAATCAAGAGTTGGACACTTAACGACTGAGCCACTCAGGTGCCCTGTTCTAAATATTTTTAAAGGACCAATTCATTTTTTAAAAAATTTTATTTACTTATTTGACAGGGAGAGACATGGCGAGAGAGGGTACACAAGCCTGCAGAGGGAGATGGAGAAACAGGCTTCCCGTTGAGCAGGGAGCCTGGTGGGGCTTGATCCCAGGACCCTGGGAGCACAACCTGAGGTGAAGGCAGAGGCTTAACGACTGAGCCACCCAGGTGCCCCATAGCACCAATTTATTTAATATTCACAACTTCCCAGTGAAGTAGGTACAAGTACGATCATATCCATCATACAGATAAGCAATCTGAGGCACAGAAAGCATGAGAAGCTCACCCCAGATCACAAAGCTGATAAATGGCAGAGCTGTGATTTGAACCGAGGTTGTCTGGCTGCTGAGGTCACACTTTGCCACTATGTTCTGAGGCTTCACAACAGCTGTCCTGGGTATCTTATCCACCTGAAAATTCTCAGAGGCCAGCATAGTGTCTGACACTTATTAAAGCATTTCTTAGTCTCTGAGGTGCCCGGCCTCTGCCATCCTTTGTCAGCAGTCCTCTAACTTCACCCTCACGACAAGGGGTGACTGACTGGCCGGCTTTTCCCTGGGCTGAGGGGAGCCCCTAGAAGGCAGGACTATTGACCTCAAACGGAGACAAGTTGGTCACCCCACCTGTCAGGTCAGTTCACAATTGCATTATGACTTTCATTGCCCAAGGCACTTTTGCTTTGAAGGACCCCTCCCACTGTCATAGATTTTTGTGGGGCCTCCCAAATTAGTTTTTTTAATGATAGGAGAAAAAATTGAAACCTTTCTTCAACCCTGAAGGTTCATTTTTTTTCTTCTTCTGACTTTAAAAGAAATCAAAGTGCCTTAGTGGGGGTCCTAAAAAGATGATGAGCCCTCGTCACTGTGCCCACATGCCTCTTGGTCCTAATGGATGCACTGGCTCTAGGTTATAAGCTATCATGATCCCCATTTCACAGAGATTTTAAGTAATTGTCAAATAGTCAAACACCTAGAAAATAATGGAACCAGGATTTGAATTCACACTGTCTCTCTACAGAGCCTATACTTGTAACCGCTGTAACAGTGTTTTCCAACATCTTTGTTGGGGACCCACAATCAGAAATAAATTTTATAACACAATGCCACACACACGCACGCACGCACACGTACAAATATAGCTGAATTGAAAGTTTCGTGTAACAAATTTACCCTTACTACACATAATTCACATTGATGCTTTCTATTCTACTGTTTTGGTTTTATTTCATTTTTTTTAAGTGTCAGTTGCAGCCCAACAGAATTCATGACCCCTGTCAATAGGTTGTGACCTACAACTTGGAAAACCTTGCATCCCACTCTAATACCATTTAATATTTTTTTTTAATGAATGTCTTGGGTGTAGGGACAGGATAGGAACATCACCCAATACAAATATTTTCAACCAAAAAACTATCCATTTGTGGGGCACCTGACTGGCTCAGTCAGTAAAGCATGCAACTCTTGATCTTGGGGTCATGAGTTCGAGCCCCAACTTGGGAGTAGAGCTTATTTAAAAAAAAAAAAAATCTCAAAGCCTCATTCCAAATCTCTGTACTCTGTACCATCCCACAGTACCTCCACTGGAAAGGGAATAAATTTTGAAGGAAAAAAAAAAACTCAGTTTTACCTGTCTCTTTAACAACTGAACTAACACGAAAAGGAAATATGTGTTAGTTTAGAAAGACGATGCCAATGGATGATTAAGTATACTAAAGTATCTGCTTTCTAGAAAGAATGGAATGGGGTAAGAGCTTTGATTTTATACTGTTCTGACTCAAATAAGTCTTCGCATTCCATCCCTCTTCTGCAGTTTGTAAGGCTGAAAGGGCAGGAAACCATGCTTCAGAAAATTCATGAACCCAGGGGCTAACGTGAGACAGCCCAATCTCTTAGGTCTGTGTATGCCTGTTTCCTCCCTGATTAATCAAACATGAGCCTTTCACCGGGTTTCCTTCCCTCTATACTATAGGGAAATGTGAGTTTCAAGCTGGCTATGTAGATAAATGATTGTTACTAAACTAGACCTAAAATGCAGATCAGGCAATGTAAATATACCGTTGGGTTGATTTAAAATCCCTCTGATGCCTGTAGGACCTCTGAACCCCAAAGACACGAGTACATAGTTAGATGTTCTCAAGTGACACTGAGGAGCTAGCTTCCCCGTCCTACGTTAGGGGACTGGGACCCTCTGATAACCAGCTGTATGCTCAAGGTCTAGACTCACACTGTCATCAAAGAGCAATAGGCCAATAACGGATGAATTAAGCCCTGCGTGAAAGAGGGGAAGAATGTTGGCATGATCTCAAATTAAGGAAATTCAGACCAAGAAGCTATAAAACCCAGGCTTTCCTCAAATGAGGGCTTAGAGAAGGAGGGGACACAAGACGAGGAAGAGGAAAGAACATTGAAGACACAGGGACAGAGCCTGGCATAGTGGGAAGGACTCAGAACCGGCAGGTAGGGGTGTAGGCTCTGGCTGTCATGGTGTCTCACCCCCTGTCTGATTTTGGCTACAGCCTTCCCTTTCTGAGCCCCAGATTCCTCAACTATAAACTGAGTCCTCTCTGCTCAATGGCATTAAAGGTTCCTTTTGGCTCCCAAATTTCAAAATTCCCAGATCTGAACAACTGAAGGTCCTAACTATGTCAGGCTATGCATGCAGCAGTTACAGGAGGAAGGCAGAGAGGAGGGAATTTCCTTTTGGAATTTTGACATGTCCAAAGATGTTGGGACCCACATCTTCACCGGATGGCACTGCTTTCCTGGGGCTGGGGTTAGCAATCCCAGTTCCTGCCCTAATTTGCCAGATATTCTAAGGAGAAGCCCCACCGGGCATTGTACTTCTTATGTTCCTGATTATAAGGACAACTGTACCAGGCATTGTGATCATTTCTTTTTATGTGCATGATCTCACTTTGTCCTTACAGCATCCTATGAATTGAGGACTATATTATGCTGCAGACGGATAGAGAAGGCTCAAGGACATTAAGTGGCCCACCCGAAATCATTCAGGTGAGAGGTGGTAGGGGTTGGGTTTGAACCCAGCTATGTCTGCCTCCAATGTTCATGTTCTTTCTAGAGCACGAGGCTGTACAAGTGTGATTTGCAAGAAATAAGCCCCCTCCTACTCCACCCATTTTGGCATATCAGGAGGATTAAGATATATCTCCCTGGACACTTTTTATTTCTTTATTATTTATAGCACACCTTTTTTTTTTTAAGATTTTATTTATCTATTTATTTGACAGAGAGAGAGATCGCAAGCAGACAGAGAGGCAGGCACAGAGAGAGGGGGAAGCCGACTTCCTGCTGAACAGAGAGCCCGATGCGGGGCTCGATCCCAGGACCCTGAGATCATGACCTGAGCCAAAGGCAGAGGCTTAACCCACTGAGCCACCCAGGCGCCCCTATAGCACACCTTTTTTTAAAGATTTTGTTTGTTTATTTGACTAAGAGAGAATGCATGTGTGCACAAGCAGGGGGAGAAGCAGGCTCCCCACTGAGCAGGGACCCCGATGCAAGACTGGATCATAGGCCCCCTGGGATCATGACCTGAGCCAAAGGCAGATGTTCAACTGACTGAACCACGCAGGTGCCCCATAGCACACTTACTTCTTCTTTTTTTTTCTTTTTTTAGCACACTTACTTCTTTAAGATTTATTTATTTGAGAGAGAAAGAGAGTGATGGGGGCAGGGAGAAAGAGAGAGAGAGAATCTTAAGCAGATTCCCCACTGAGCACAGAGCCTGACTCCGGGCTCCATCTCACAATGCGAAGGTCATGACCTGAGCTGAAATCAAGAGTTGGGCACTGAAAGGCTGAGCCACCCAGGCACCCCAACAGCACACTTACTTCTCAAAAAGGATCTAAGACAACTCAGAATATTAAAACATATACTATAGGACAGTTTTTATAAATCAAAGGATATAGAAATATACACACACATACACACACACAAATGAATGCGGGTTTAAAAAATAAAAACTTTACTCAGATAAAAACTGAGTAAGGTCTATAGTCTACTTAACAAGAATGCACCGAAGTTGATTTCTAGCTTCATTGGGCTACAGCTCTAGAAGGTGTCTCCTTTGGGGGAAGCCTTCACAAGATTTTGTACTATCTCTGCAACTTCCTGTGAGTCTACACTATTTCAAATGACAAATTTTAAATTATATGAGTTGGGGGAAATCGGAGGGGGAGACAAACTATGAGAGACTGTGGACTCTGAGAAACAAACTGAGTTTTGGAGGGGAGGGAGGTGAGGGTTGGGTGAGCCTGGTGGTGGGTATTAAGGAGGGTACATATTGCATAGAGCACTGGGTGTGGTGCATAAACAATGAATTTTGGAACACACACATACACAAAAATTAATTTAAAAAATAAAAAATAAAATTATATAAGCAAATAATAAAAAGATTAAGAGATTGTAAATAATCTTGATAAGAAAAAAGTAATTTAGATGAGAAGTAGCCTGGGATGGCATGTCAGGAGCTGCCGGCCTTCCACACTAAATCTTCCTTCATCTCCCTGGGCACTCAGCTAGACCGATTTCCCAGCCTCCTTTAGAGTTAACAATGATCACGTGACTGAATTTAGCCCGTAGAATGAGAGGAACTAATAGGACCCTTGCAGGCTGGTCTATAAAAACCTCCCAAATGCTTTCTTTCCTGCTCTTTCCCTGTATTAACTGAGCACATGACGGCCAGAGTAAGAGTCGGTACCACATGGGAAAAGCCTAAGTGACTAATTACAGTGCAGGGGAGAGCTGCCCACTGACCTTTCTACCTTGGGCTGTTACAGGAACAAGAAATAAACTTCTATGTGTTCAAACCATACACTCTTTATGTTTCCCCCTTTACATTCTTTAAACTATTGAGGACTCAAAAAAGTTTTGCTTATATAGGCTACATCCAGTGAGATTTATTATATGAAAAACTAAAACTGAAAAGTACTTAGAAATACTTATTAGTGGGGCGTCTGGGTGGCTCAGTGGGTTAAGCCGCTGCCTTCGGCTCAGGTCATGATCCCAGGTCCTGGGTTTGGGCCCCGCATCGGGCTTTCTGCTCAGCAGGGAGCCTGCTTCCTCCTCTCTTTCTGCCTGCCTCTCTGCCTGCTTGTGATTTCTCTGTCGAATAAATAAATAAAATCTTTAAAAAAAAAAAAAGAAATACTTATTAGTTACTTTAAGAGGAATGGATCCATGACATATTAACATAAATAGCATTTTTTATAAAAAAAAATCTTCTAAAACAAAATTACATTTTTACAAATGTATTTCTGGCTTAAAATAGAAGACAGGCTAGATTGTCGTATCTGCTTCTGCATTTCATCTGTAACATAAGTTGTTTTGGTTTAAGTACATGAAAATATATTTAGGCTCACACAAATATGTAACAAAAAGGAGGAATATTTTAATAGGTTTTTTTTTTTCCAGATAATTCTGAATAGTCTCTGTATACTCCGTCTAAACTCTACAAGTGATAGTTTCTTAAAGGTTGGTTGCAATATGACATCTAAAACTGTATCAGTGAACTTTTCATATTCTCTTAAATTAAAATCTGCTGGTTTATTTTGTACTTTGAATGGATCTTTTACCCATGCATGATTTTAGAACCTCATCCATTGGTTGTTTGGAAATAGTGATTCACTGAGCCATGCACATCTTCCAGATGTTGACGCATTTTAATTCACAGTATTTTAAAAATCACATGTGTTAGTATCACCACCAATATTATCCCAAAAAAAGGTCTTTTAAGTATTGCGAAGGTGTAAGTTTCAAAATGGCCGATGCTAATTTTTCAAAATTCTAATTTTCACTTAAAAGTCTGAGTGTTACCACTGTCAACAAATGCTCTCATTTGTTTTCCTTAAAGTAACAGGCTTGTTTCTTTCAAGAATGTGGCTGTCCAGTCCCCAGGCCTAAATTATGAGCTTGTCAGTCATTCTTTCTAGTAAAACTGAAGTTCTATGGAAAAAGCCTCTAGTTCTTTCAGCTCCCAACTCGTCAAGGTACGGGCTTTCCCCTGAGAGACAGGAGTGCACTTCAGTGTGCAAGAGCCATATGAACACTCTCATTTTGCCACACAGAATCCTGAAAGATGGGTATGCAGCTGCATAACATTAAGAGTTGTACTGCTCATCAAGGAGATTCTTAAGTGAAGCTGGCGTTTCTTTTCACGAAAGTGCACGATGAAAACAATCTAACGCCCCCAGGACCACGGGACAGTTAGTGCCACTGTCTGGATTCACCCAGGGGTCCCACCATGGCTTTTGCGCCATTAATGCAAATATAAACACAGAGGAAAGGGCAAAGGAAGTCTTAATATTATTAATAAAGAGTTTTGGGGTGCCTGGATGGCTCAGTCGGTTAAGTGTCTCCTTGGGCTCAGGTTGTGATCCAGGAGTCTTGGGATCGAGCCCAGCTGCTGGCTGTTGGGCTCTGCTCAGCATGAAATCTGTTTCTCCCTCTGCCCCTCCCCCACCCCCATCCGGCTCGTACTCTCTCTCTCTCAAATAAATAAATAAAATCTTTTTAAAAAGTTAAATTAAAATTTAATTTAATTTAATTTAATTTAAAAAAAAAAAGGTTTTCAACTTCATGGATTCCCTTAAACAGTTGGGAAAGCACGTCACTCCCCTAGAGTTCCTCAGACCATTCTCTGAGAGTCACCCAGGAGAGAATGCGCAGCCTTCAACTTACTCATTTTTTTTCTCTTTCTCGTTAGTTGTTTCAGCTTGGCCATTGGCAGGCCCTGAAAGACATGGATTCAGGGCTAACACATTTGCCTTCCTTTGATACCTTTGGAAGACTGAGAATAGAAGCTAGATTATAATCATTATCTTTCTCCTTCTCTGATGACATGGTCTTTAAAAGGACACATTTTGGCATATTTTAGTGCTATTTTATTAAGTTTTCTCTTTTTTTTCCCTCTTTCTGTCTGCCTGCCTGCCTGCCTGTCATTTTTAGATGTCCTGGTATTCATAATAACAGTGCTGTCCCCAAATCATCAGGATTTCTGAATTTCATAACAGAAATTCCAGCAGTCCCAAAGGCTTCTGGGAAATTCTTGACCTGAAAGAGAAAGGAATGTCCCTTCTCTGGGAAAGCTGCCCGATCATGTCTATCCGATTAAAATGGCCACGTGCAACAAGGTCACAAGATCAAGGGAGCCCCACAGATGGGAATTCCAGACCCTTCCCCTTCCTCTGTGCTGTAGTCCCCCACACCTGGAGAGGTTTTATTTTCTCTTTTTTCTGCTCTTTTCCTATTCCCATGTTTCTAACTCCTTCCTAGGGCCCAGATTGACCCCCTGAATTTGACTACCCCCCCCTTATTGGTTAAACTGACTCTAGAAATCTCAGAAGATTCTATTACTTAATCCTCTGGTATTTGTTATCTAAGCTTTACTATATACTGCTTTGTGTTTAATTAGTCTTGTTGGTTTGGGAATTTACTTGAACCGGTGGTATTCGCTACTCTTCATCTCATATGCTGCCAGTTTTCTTGAAGGGTTTTTAAATTAAAAGCCATAATCAACTCCCCACTTCGCACCTTGTGGAAGATGCCTTCTGTGATGTCACTGTGCCTCACTTCACCCCTTTCTGAGACCCCCTCTCCCACCTTTCCAAATGGGACCTGGCAGCCATTTTTGTTATCAGCAGCCCTGCCCATCCCAGACCATAACTGATTGGATCAAGAGTGGACACCTGATGGAAACAGGTCAGTCAGAAGTTTTTCTCCCAAGAATATGCTGTTTGGCCTCAAATAAATGAGTCAGATTTTGCTGGTTGCTTGACTCAAAGATGGGTCAGTTCAGGAGCTGAGGGTAGGCAGAAAAATCAAGAAGGCTGATCTATTGAAGGGGAACAGGAAGCAGATGGGCAGAGAGGAGAAGAGATGGAGACCTCGCAGCTTTGGCAAGTCAGACGAAATCTTCTACTTAGATTTCCAAAGTCTGTCCATCTCCTGGTCCCAGGCCTTGGGAGACCCTGTTTCCTATGGGTTCTAGGAAAGTCCCTGTGGGCTCTAGAAACCTCCCCCCTTTTGCCTATTCTAGCTCCATTTTGACCAGAACCCACAACCTCTCCGATCCACAAGGTATCCTTCAAGACTAAGGACAAATTTCCCCTGTCCTGAGAGCCTTCCCTATGCGTTCAGCAGAATGACCATGTCTTGCCCAGGATTTCTGTACTACCACAGTCCCCTGCATGACCACAGTCCCCTGTGCCACAATAGTACAACTCCCCTACTCCATCCTCATTACTGCCATTGGCCCATGAGCTTACTGGTCACTCATCTACTAAACTTGAGCCTTCAGATAACAGTGACAATGTCTTATTGAAGCCCCTTCTCTTATGGTTAGAACAGCAGCTGGTACCTAGTAAGCACTAGATTTTTGAATGAATGAATAGATTTTTGAATGAATGAATCAGTGAGAAAGTAAATTCATGGATATGGAAATCTATTATTCAGTGACCCTTATTCAACATTTCAGGTTGAAATATTTTAGTTGCTTGTGAGAATTCGGAGGCATGCCCCATGGGAGCAGGTACTTCTTGTCCTGTGACCAGGGTGGCCCCAGCACCCAGCACAGGACTCGGCATGACACCCGGTGTTTGTTGACGAATCTGTTGGGAGGTACGTGAGGAAGGAAAAGTAAGGGGTGTGTTTGAGCTGCAAAAAAATCTCAGTCTTAACCTTCTGCTCTTAGTCTTGCCCGTGGATCATAAGTTTCTCAACTCTGTCCATAATTCTCACCCTATTATTTGCATTCCTTTTAAAAAGAAAACCTACAGAAGGAAATGAAGTGCTCATTCAGAAGGAGTTACAGAGCCCTGGCCAGCCTCCCCCCAACCCTCATAGCTGCATTCCTGAGCAAGGCAGATGGGCCCCCAAAGTTCTGCTGTCCGCTCTTCCTCAGCCAGCTGAGGAAAGATTTCACGTCTCTGATGCTTGTAGCAACGTGGCATATGTGTTAGCTTGCAAGGGCCGCCTTAACAAAATTCCACACACTGGGAGGCTTAAAGAACACAAATGCATGTTCTCACTGTTCTGGAAGCTAGATGTCAAGAGATCAAACTGTCTGCTGATTCAGTTTCTTCTGAGGCCTCTCTCCTTGGCCTGCAGGCGGCTGCTTTCCTGCTGTGTCCTCACGGGGTCCTCCCTCTGTGCACACACATCCCTGCTGTCTCTCCGTGTGGGCAAGTGTCCTCTTCTTATAAGGACCCCAGTTGGGTTGCATAGGGGCCCACCCTAACAGCCTCATTTGAACTTAACCACCTCTGTAAAGGCCCTCTCCAAATATAGTCACATTCTGAGTTGATGGCGGCTAGAGTTTCTACATCTGAATTTTGAGAGAACATAGTTCAGCCCATACAGTATATATTAGCCAAACATACCTGAGCCAACTGAAATATTTAATGATAAGATAATGATTAAACTCATTCAAGAACTATATCCTGAATGCCCCCAGGGCTGAGTACTGCTCTGGGGGCTCAGTTGCTGTCCACATTCTAGTGGGGACAGGGTGCTAATGGACAAATCAAGAGGGAGGCTGCCTAGCATGGCACTTTCCCCGCACAGATTCTGGATGCAGACATCCTTGCTTCCCCCCACCCCCCCCCACCTCATCCCGCCCCCACCCCTGCTTACCAGCTGGATGACTATGGGCAAACTATTTAACCTCCCTGTACCTCAGTTTCCTCATCTGTGTAATGAGGTTACTAATAGCACTTACCTCATAGCTGTGTTTTGGGAATTAAATATTTATAAGACACTTAGAATAGTTGCTGGCACATAACACTAGATGAGTGGTAAATAAATGAATTCGTGAGCATCCATGTGAGTCATTGAAAATGGAGTGTGTGGGAGATTGTGTTACTGGCCCCAAGCTTACCTCCCTCCTTGTATCCATGCCCTTTGCCATGTAACTGCAATTCCGCCACCAACAGCAGAGTTGGTTTCTTTGTCCCTCTACTCTGGGCTTGCCCCTGTGACTTGCTCTCTCCAATGGGATGTTCGCAGATGTAAAATCAGTCGAGATTTGAAGTGGACGAGAGTGTCCCCTTGTGTTTCTCTTGTCACCCTGAGAACGTGCTGGAACTAGCCTGCTGATCCTAGGGGACGAGATGGGGACATATGGACCAGAGTCCACTGACCCACAGACCCCTAAGTGAGAACTAATTTATCACATATGTGTACTAAGATTTTGAGGTTGCTTGTTCTACAGCAAGAACTGACTAAGTGACTGACTGACAGAAATTTGACCGAGACTATTTAATGGCATGAGGACACGTTCTCACTAAACTAGGTGTTGGCGAAGGCAGATAACAAAGCAATTGTAACAGTAAGATCTTATTTTTTTTATTTTAAATAAATACATGTGTGTGTGTGTGAGAGGGAGTGTTGTGTATTCCTAAAAAATAGATGAAAATGTGAATCGGTGGTAATCATTTGGTGGTGATTCTTACTTTGTGTGTGTTTCTCTCCATGTTTCAAATAATTACATTTACGTTGTGAAATGTTATTTGAGAAGATACATAGATGGATGAAAAGATGATTACCAGTAGCTGGGTAGACAATACCTCCTTGGTGTCTGTTCTCCCATCCCAGATTTCAGTCTAGATTCTTCTGTGGTGACCAAACCCACACTCCTGCCGGGCTGGAGGCCACACAGAATGTCTGTGATTGTAGGAGTTTGGAAAACGATTCGTAAGATAGCCTTTCAAGGTGAGACAGCTTGTTAAGATTCTCTAGGGCCCTCTGAATGGTTCCCTCGGGGCTTGGAACATTGTGTTTAATGCATTTTGGACACATGCCAGGTCAGTGCTGAAATTAGAGGTTAATGTTTAGTTTAAGAGCAAAACAAGAGGAGGGCTGAGGAACAAGCTGGAAATATCTGATTTGCGTGCAGCAATTACACTGCTTTAGGCCACATTGCCCCACACAATTGCACTGGCCTCCCCAGGTGACCAGCTCTGGAAGATGGAACCTGAGTGGATGGCGCATGGCCTCTCCAGCCAGAGCAGAATAAAGTGGGCCAGTCTCACAGCCTTTGCCCCATCTCACTCTGGAGTCAGAATCCACAAAGGCACTAAAAGGGGCTTCCAGGCCTTCCTAGGAGACATAGTTACTATTTTCCTTACTTTTTTTTCATCAACTTTGTTGAGTTATAATTTAGAGACAATAAACCCATCTGTTTTAAATGTACAATTCAATGAGTTTGGGCAAACATACACTTTCTTAACCACCACCACCACCAAGATAGAGACATTTTCCGTCACCCTGGAAGGTTCCTGCAGGTCCCTTTGCAATCAGTCCCAACCCACATTCCCAGCCTCAGGGAACCACTGATGTGCTCTCAGATGAAAGATTAGATTTGCCTTATCTAGAACGTGATATAAATGAAATCACTCGGTAAGTACCCTTTTGTGTCTGGCTTCTTCTGCTTATAATGTTTTAGATGCTCATCCAAGTGGTTATGTATATCAATAATTTGTTCCTTTTTACTACTTAATAGTATTCCATTATATGGATGAATTACAATTTCTGTATTCATTCATCTTTTTTTTTTTTTAATGTAAGCTTTAACCCCAACTTGGGGCTTGAACTCATGACCCCAAGATCAAGAGTTGCTTGCTCCAACTGAGCCAGGCAGACCCTATTCATTCACCTTTTGATGGACATTTGGGTAGTTTCTAGTTTAGGGCTATAATGAAAAGGGCTTTTTTTTTTTTTGGGAGTTTCAACTGTACTTATTTCATGGCTGTTATGGGACTCAGTAGCTATTGATTGAATAATTTTCCCTGAAAACTAAAGAAAAGTTGACGATCAAACAAGTTGACAGTTTACTCATTCATTTAACCACTCTTTGAATTAACCACTTATCCAATAAACATTCACTCACCACCTACTCTTACTACCAGTAATAGTTTAATAATATTGTTAGTGAGTGCTTCATGCATGTTAAGGTCACTGTGCTGAGAATGCACCTGGGATTAGATTCATTTCTCATAGCAGTGATGCAGGGTCACTGTTAACTGGTCTCAGATGTAGGTGCTTTCTTCAACCTAAAGTGTGAGGCAAATAAAATTGCAATTTTTAAAAAAGATTTTATTTATTTGACAGACAGATCACAAGTAGGCAGAGAGGCAGGCAGAGAGAGAGAGGGAAGAAGGCTCCCTGCTGAGCAGAGAGCCCGATGCGGGGCTCTATCCCTGGACCCTGGGATCATGACCTGAGCCGAAGGCAGAGGCTTTAAGCCACTGAGCCACCCAGGCACCCTAAAATTGCAATTTTTAAAACAAAAGCAGTTTCTATACAACTTTTTGTATAGTTGTTTTTCATTTCTTTATTGACCTTCCTTCCTCTCTTTTATTCCACTTTCTGTGAATTGATGAAGTTTTACTACGTCTTCTTTAATCAAGACCAAATGGTCAGTGACATTGCTCTGGCTTTTATGTTTATTGGGGTTGAAGTGGTGCCTGGTTGACGCTGAGCGGAAGATGTCACACTCCCAGCATCCTTGGTGCTCGAATTAGATTGGTATTCACTCCGGGCACATACCAAACACTTCATCCTCCAGACACATGATTGAGCCAAGGTGCTATATGAGTCAAATGAATAAGTAAAGCCAAGGGCACTTCTGTCCTTGTTTGGCACCTGGAAATATCGTTAATTTTCTCTGGGTTCCTACTGAATGCTAACACTCACCAGGAGCTTTGCAAAGAGAAAGAAAAAAAGACGATGAGACAGAGAAAAACTGTCTTAACTCTTGAAGAGTTTAATTAGTATGAAAGCCAAGAATAAGCTGGAAAAATAGTTAACCAAGAAAGCATAAAGAAGGGGAGGGGGCGCCTCGGTGACTCAATCAGTTAAGCATCCAACTCTTGATTTTGGCCCAGGTCATGATCTCAGATTGGTGAGATAGAGCCCCACATTGGGCTCTGTGCTCAGCAAGGAGTCTGCTTGAGGTTCTCTCTCTCCCTCTCCATCTGTCCCTCCCCTCCATGCTCACGTGCTGTCTTTCCTGCTACAATAAATAAATAAAACTTTAAAAGAAAAAGAAGGGGAGAAAGCTAGCATTTCTTGAGATTCTACCATCTGCTAGAATATGCTAGAATGCTAGTCCAGGGGTTCTCAGAGTTGGCCAGTTATCAGAAGCCCCTAGAAGGCTTGTTAAAACATAGATTGTAGAAGGAAGGAACAAGGAAGGAAGGAAGGAAGGGGACAAAAGGAAGGAAGGAAGGAAGGAGGGAAGGAAGAAAGTGGAAAGTTTTGTTGTAGGAGGGGTGCCCTGCCCCCTACAGTTTTTGATTCAGTAGATCTGGGGCAGAATTCAAGAAATTACACTTCTAACAAGTTTCCAGGTGATTTTGATCCTATCAGCCTAGGGACCACACTTTGATATCTGCTCAGAGTTGCTATATGTGCTAGACATATGTATTATCTCATTTAAACATCCCACAAGCACTGTGCATTAGTTCTCATTATCCCCATTTTGTACATGAGGAAGGTAAGAGTTCAGAGAATTTTCAGAACTTGCCCCGGGTCCAAACATTGAATTTTGGTCTGTCTCAATCCAAAACCCATGGTTTTGTCACTATTTCAAACTTTCCCCAAAAGCTTCCTGGAAAAGTAGACCTAAGATATTATCTGAGCTGGTCGCTGTCAGAACCTCCAGGGTTTGAGAGTAAACAGGCATGGTGGCATCATTTAGGATCACATGCTACTAAAGTAAGAAGGTGGTTAACTCAATGGTTTGGAAAGGATCCAGAATGTAAGAGTCAACGACCCTGACCAAAACTATCAGATTCTTTGAAGCTAACTCAGAATGCCAAAAAAAAAAAAAAAAAAAAAAAATTCCTTCATGGCAACATGTCCCAGTTCCTCCTTTCATAAAGATGGAGCCTGGGTGCCTGGGTGGCTCAGTTGATTAAGCATCTGTCTTTGGCTCAGGTCATGATCCTGGATCCCAGGATGGAGTCCCACATCGGGCTCCCTGCTCGGCAGGGAGTCTCCTTCTCCCACTGACCTCTCTCCTCTCATGCTCTCTCTCTCTCTCTCTCAAATAAATAAATAAAATCGTAAAAAAAAAAAAAAAAAAAAAGATGGAGCCTGGTTACAAATCAGATTTTCATCTATCTCTCTTCTGCTTCCCATAAGCCCCCTCCTGCATTTATTCAGTATAAGAAACATTTCTATAAAAATGTAGAAAACCAAAAGCTTCAAACTTAAGTGATTTTCTCATGTGAACAAAGCAATTCTATCTTCCTGTTGAATTTTTGCCTTCTAAGTCTTTAATTCAGACACAAATTACCAATTTAAGAAGTGAGAGAGGAGATATCACTATAGATTCTACAAAGATTAAAAGGATGATAGGTACATTTATGAACAACTTTATGTCAGTAAATTTGATAATTTGATGAAATGGATGCATTTCTTGAAAGACACAAACTACCAAAGCTCACTGAAGAATGAATCAACAACCAGGACATCTACTAAAGAAATTAATTTATAGTTTAAAAACCTTTCCATGAAGAAAGCTCCAGGTCCAGATGGCTTTACAGGTGAATTCTACCAAACATGAAAGGAAGAAAAAGTATCAATTTTATACAAATTCTTTTGGAAAATTAAAGAGGGATTACTTTCCAACTAATTATATGAGGCTAAAATTAGACTGAAATGCAAAGACTTTAGATAAAAATTTAAAGCTGCACTTAATATTAAGGGAAGAAAGATATCACAACTTTGGTAATGTTAGCCAACATTGAATCCCGAGCTCCTAGCAGCCCCAGGGATGTAAGCAAGCTTCATTCATGTCCCTTTGGCAGATAAGTAAATAGATAAAGCTCAACCTACATACCTTTCCTGTGGTACTAAGGACGGCAGAGATAAGAGGACACCAAAAATAAACTGCCTCACAATTTCTGTGTGAATGAGGTTAGAAATTGTTCAACAGTCACCTGAAAATGTTAAACATGGTCCTTTTAGAGAAGGACCCAAAGATGACAATTCACCTCATGGAAAGGTTTAACTTCTTATGACAGAGAATTTCAAACTTATCTAAAGGAGATAAATATAATGAAGCGCCATACCCAAACCCAGCTATCAACCGGTCAACCAGCCTATGCCTCCAGACCTTCATCCTTCTCCTCTATCACACATTATTTTGAAGCAAATCCCACCCCTACTATCACTTTGCCCATAAATATTTCAGGATATAACTCTAGAACAGGACTTCTCAACCTCAGGACTCTTAACATTGAGTGCCAAATAATTCTATGTTTCAAGGAGCTGTCCTGTTCATTGTAGGCTATTTAGTGACATCTGTGGTCTGTACCCATTAGAGACTGGTAACACCCCTCCCCCAGTTTGGACAACCAAAAACGTCTCCAGATATCGCCAAATGTCCTGGAGGGTAAAATCTCAAAACTGAGGACCACTGCTCTAAAAGATGAGGACTCTGTTTAAAAATATAGACATGATACTGTTATCACATAAATTATTAATAATTATTTAATGTAATTAAATATCCAATGTTCAAATTTCTAATTGTCTCATAAATATTATAAGTGGATTCTTTCCAATAGTTTTTTTTTTCCTAAAGTTTTTTTTAATTATTATTTACTTGACAGAGGGATAGAGCACAAGTAGTCGGATTGGCAGGCAGAGGGAGAGGGAGAAGTAGGCTCTCCTCTGAGCAGGGGGCCTGATGCAGGGGGCCTGATCCCAGGACCCTGGGATCATGACCTGAGCGGCAGGCAGACGCTTAACGAATTGAGCCACCCAGGCACCTCCAATAGTTTTTTTAAATAAGAATCCAAATAAGGTAGGGGTGCCTGGGTAACTCAGTGGGTTAAAGCCTCTGCCTTCGGCTTAGGTCATGATCTCAGGGTCCTGGGATAGAGCCCTGCATCGGGCTCTCTGCTCAGCAGGGAGCCTGCTTTCCCTGTGCCCCCTGCCTGCCTGCCTCTCTGCCTACTTGTGATCTCTGTCTGTCAAATAAATAAATAAAATCTTTTAAAAAAAGAATCCAAATAAGGTCCCTATACTGCGATTGATTGATATATCTTTTAGATAGCTTTAATTTTTTAAGATTTTATTTATTTATTTGAGAGAGAGAGAGAACGAGTGGGGGAGAGGGAGGCAGAGGGAGAAGCAGACTCTCCACTGAGCAGAGAGCCTGATGCGGGACTCAATCCCAGGACCCCAGGATCATGACTTGAGCCAAAGGCAAATGCTTAACTGATTGAGCCACCCAGGTGCCCCTTAGTTAGCTTTTAGTCTATAGGTTTCCCCTCCATTACTTTATTTATTCTTTTTTTTTTTTCCCTAAAGAAAAGAGGTCATTTGACCTACAGAGTTTCCCACAGTCTGGCTTTAACTGCGTACACATTTATAGTGCACTTTAATATTTTCTCTATGTTCTCTATTTCCTGCAAGTTGGTAGTAGGATCTAGAGGCTTGCTCAAATTCAGATTGCAAGACTTCTTCAATATTGTGTTCTTCCATGCATCACCTGATGTAAACAGCCACTGATGACCAATGCTATTCTAATTCGACCATTCTTTCTCCATGTATTAACTAAATTCTTCTGTAAAGTGAATTTTCCCTGAGAAGCAATTGTTTTGGATTAGTACTGACCACCCCCACCTGCAAAACTAGGGTGATCAAGATTCTGAAGCCTCGTGCAAACTCGGTAGAAAGAAAGGCCAAGCACTGATGACTGATGCCTGACATGGGCCTAAGACAGAACAGCAGTAGTTAAATCTTATCCCCAGTCTAATTTACTCCCCTCTTTTAGAACTGAAGACTCAGTAGAAAGAAATAAGACCATTAAGAGTGGCATAGAGGGGCACCTGGGTGGCTCAGTGGGTTAAAGCCTCTGCCTTCGGCTCAGGTCATGATCCCGAATCCTGGGATCAAGTCCCGCATCGGGCTCTCTGCTCAGCAGGGAGCCTGCTTCCTCCTCTCTCTGCCTGCCTCTCTGCCTACTTGTGATCTCTGTCAAATAAATAAATTTAAAAAATAAATAAATAAAAGGTGAACTGCCCCCACCCACAAAATTCAAAATAAAATTAAAAAAAAAAAAAAAAAAAAGAGTGGCATAGAATGGGGGCACCTGGGTGGCTCAGTCGGTTTAGCGTCTGCCTTCGGCTCAGGTCATGATCCCAGGGTTCTGGGATTGAGCCCTGTATTAGGCTCCCTGCTTGGTGGGAGCCTGCTTCTCCTTCTGCCTGCCACTCCCCCTGCTTGTGCTCCCTCTCATTCTGCCAAATAAATACATAAAATCTTTAAAAAAAATTTTTTTTAAAAGAGTGGCTTAAGAATGTGTTGAATATGATTATGGAGTCAGGGTGGACTCAGAATCAGAGTGTTTATTTTTCTTGTTTGTTTTTAGTGTAATCCCCAGTATGGACAATACTCAAGGAAAAGCCACTTTGGGATACTGTTTGTAGGAATGTAAATTGGAACTTTTCTGGAGGACAACTTGACAATACGTAACCAAAACCTTAAAAGTTTGCATATATCCTTTGACCTAGAAATTCTACTGCCAGAAATTTATCCCAGGGATGTGCAGGGAGACTTAGCAAAGACTGTTCATGGCAAGTCTGTAATAAGGAAACAATGTAAGGGTTTGCGTAGAGGAGGTTAGCTAAAGGCAGAATGCTATCCAACCCATGACCTTGCCATTTTGTCATTTTGATATTACAGAATACGTAAGGGCATGGAAAGATGTTCGTACCTTATTATTGAATGGGAAAAAAAAAGTCTGAAGTAGTATATTCAGTAAATCTCATTTCCTATTTTTAAAAAAGGAATTTACACATGGAAATATATGCGTAGCGAAAAAGGTCATGGTAGATGTACCACAATATTAAGTTAATATTAAATTATTAATATTACCTGATGGTAAAATTGGGAGTAATTTCTATTTTCCTCCTTTTGCTTATATGATCTTTCAAAATCTTTTGTAAGTAATTCTCATCGCTTTAAAAGAAAACCTTTAATAACAAGCATTTTTAATTAGGGTTACCAAATAAAATACACCATGGAACATACTTAGAGTAAAAAATTATTGTGAGGCACCTGGGCAGCTCATTCTTTAGTCATCTGCCTTTGGCTCTGGTCGCGATCCCAGGGTCCTGGGATGGAGCCCTGCATCAGGCTCCCTGCTCAGCGGGAGGCCTGCTTCTCCCTCTCCCACTCCCCCCTGCTGTGTTCCCTCTCTTGCTGTCTCTCTCTATCAAATAAATAAAATCTTTTAAAAAATTATTGTTTGTCTAAAATTTAAATTTAAGGAGGCATCCTGTATTTTTATTTGTTAAATCTGACAAACCTACTTTTCATGCAAAGTAATCAAAGGAAAAGGGGTGCCCAACTGGCTCAGTCAATAGAATGTGTGACTATTAATCTTCAGCCCTGTGTTGGGTGTAGACTACCATCACCAGCCTCACCATCCCCCACCCCTCCCCAGACCCATTCACCCCACAATCTTTTTTTTTTTTAAGATTTTATTTATTTATTTGACAGACAGAGATCACAAGTAGGCAGAGAGAGAGGAGGAAGCAAGCTCCCTGCTGAGCAGAGAGCCCGATGCAGGGCTCAATCCCAGGACCCTGAGATCCTGACCTGAGCTGAAGGCAGAGGCTTTAACCCACTGAGCCACCCAGGTGCCCCTCACCCCACAATCTGTATGTCCTGGGGCGAGTTACCTGTCTTCCCTGAACCTCAGTAATAATGCCTGTCTTGCAAGGATCAAATGAAAAGTGTGCGACGGCACTTTGTAAATTGCAAAGAGCCAGGAAGCCGGTTATTATCATGTTAGTAAATTACACACACAAGGACATGTTGAACAGGAACGAAACAGCTGCCACAGATGACTGCAGAATTGTTCCTTGCAGCAGATTTTTGATGGCTCTCTGAGGTCAAAACAATTCAAGGTTTAGTCACTCGGAGACTGAACCCGTATATTAACATCTATCCAAATTGTTCTTACGGTCCTATTTATAGATGCACTGATCACTAGATATTGTGGGAATACTTTGCCGCAAGTCGGTTGCTAAATTGGTTGGCAAGCAGCGGGCCACGAGTGGCTCAGAGGAAGCCTGCGTGCTTCACGAGCTTGGCCGCTCATAACTCCAGGCCCTCACCTTGTCCTCACACACTAGTCTCAGTCACCTTGGAAACTGCCCTATTCTAGATGCAGAGCACAGAGCGTGCTGGCTGGCGTGGAATTAATCAGCAGCCGCCTCTCTTCTGGTCTGTTACTGAAAATCCATCAGTACCTCTCAAGCTATTTTAGGGAGGGCCCATGGTGGGGTTTCAAGGCTCTTCCAGGGGGAAATTAACACGGGAGGTCAGGGTTTATGGAAAAATAAAATAAGGGAGAAAGAAATTAAGGGAGAAGGAAAGAGGAAAGAAGGGAAGGAAGAAGTGAAAGAAGAAAAGATCAAAGGAGGAACACATAAGATATTATCCTATTTTACATATGAGAAAACTGAGGCCCAAGCCTCAGGAAATATCAGAGCGGCATTTCAAATCCAAGGGAAATACAATCCCTGAAGGAGGAAAAAAAATCCCCTAAAATGATTGAATTTTCCAAGGTCCAAAACAGTGTCTGGTGGGAATCAGACACTCCAGAAATAGTGCCTGCAAAATGCAACTTGTGGCATGGGACAGAGGAGGGACGCGGTGAGATGCGGCCCTCTGTGAGCCAGGAAGAGGGCCATCACCCAGACACTAACCCTGATCTTGGGCTTCCCTCCACCCCAACCTTCAGAACTGTAGGAAATAAGTGTCTGCTGTTTAAGCCCCCCAGGCTGTGGTATCTGTTATAGCAGCCTGAGCACACCAAGACGTGACAATTCTGTGGCTAACTTCTGAAGGAGTCGTCAGGACTATTTTTCACAGTGGCTGCACCATTTTCCATTCCCTCCCTCAGTGTTTGAGGAGGGAATGTCAATGTGGAGCCCCACCAGCCTCAGCCTCAGTCTTAGCTTTGCCACCCACGTGACCTAGTAACCTCCTCACATAACCTCTCTGGCTCTCAATGCCCCCACTGGTAAAATGGGGGTCATCAGGTTGATGCAGATTGCGTGGGTGGCGTAGAAGATCTGCTAGCATACACTATGCAGTACGTGTCCGTGGATTCGTGGTTGTTGCAGAAAGAACCACAAAATCGCAGTATGGGAAGGGGCCCAGTAGGCACAATAAATGATTTTACTTCATGGATTTTCTTTCTTTTTTTTTTTTTTTAAAAGATTTTATTTATTTATTTGACAGACAGAGATCACAAGTAGGCAGAGAGGCAGGCAGAGAGAGAGAGGAGGAAGCAGGCTCCCCACGGAGCAGAGAGCCCAATGTGGGGCTCCATCCCAGGACCCTGGGACCATGACCTGAGCCGAAGGCAGAGGCTTTAATCCACTGAGCCACCCAGGCGCCCCATACTTCATGGATTTTCACAGCAAGACTATCGTGCATCCTGCCAAAAGGTCCCCACCAACCTCACTGTGGGGCACAATGGGCCAGAAGCACCCACTGGATATCAGACAGCATTTCCCAAGTGTGTTCTAGGAAAGCTGGCTTTCATGGGGTATAAATGAAGATTATGAAGAGAGAAAGAATTCTGAAGTCTGAAAACTGTGGATCAAAAACACCAAAGCAGATTTCTCTCTTGCAGGACTTCTCAGAGCATTGAGCAGGATTGTGCACTTTGAAATCACCAGTGAGGAATGGAGACGGCAACGTTTCCTCAACTTCCCTGTGCTGGGAGACCTTTCCCAGCTGGGCAAAGTCTGCTTCAGGAAATGAGGCATCTGTCCACACAGCACAGAAACCACGTACAAGGTCAACCTCAGCCTTGAGTTCTAAATACCCCAAACCACAGCATTGCAAAAGTTTTCTCCTTTGCCACTTTAACCCAAATGGTGATTAGTGTCCCCAATCATCCCTGCTGTGTGACGTAGATCTCTAAGTACAAATTTGGGGTGTAGGATAATCTTCCAAACACTGAGAGATGAGGGTCGCCTTGTCAAGACTGAGGAAGCCCACCCTCCCCCTGCCAATCCTGTAGCAGGTCCTGGACGAAAGTGGGCAGAGCTGGGTTTCCCTTCTCAGCCAGGTTTTTCACCTGCTGAGTTCAGTAAATGTCCAGAGCACCACATTCTAGGGGGTCTGCAGTTGCCCCTTTGTATGTTAAAGCACTTTTCAAAAAATCCACCATAAGTCTGGAGGCCATAACTAAGAGATGTAAGGAATGGTCAGGGTCTGGGACAAAGCAAAAGACTTAGTTATTTCCTGAGACACTAGGCAAGGGGCTGGAGGCCTGGTTCCAGAAGACCGGCCCTCCAACATTCACATGTAATGCAAATGCTAATAAGTTACCCCCTCCTGTTGCACCTTCCAGAATGGTAAATGATTCCATCTCTGACGGCGACCCAATAAAATGACTCTCACAGGGCACCTGGGTGGCTCAGTGGGTTAAGCCTCTGCCTTCGGCTCAGGTCATGATCTCAGGGTCCTGGGATCGAGTCCCGCATCGGGCTCTCCGCTCAGCGGAGAACCTGCTTACTCCTCTCTCTCTCTCTCTGCCTGCCTCTCTGCCTACTTGTGATCTCTCTCTGTGAAATAAATAAAATCTTTAAAAAAAAAAATTAAAAAAAAAAAAAAATGACTCTCACATATAAGCTTACCTCGAGCCTTCTATTCTCTGGGGCGCTGAGGAAACTGAGGCCTTTTTCCTGAATTCTTTTAACTAAAATGAAAAAGACGGTCCCAGGAAGACCTCAAGAGAGGAACCCTGACACCGGAGACTTCATTAAGCACTTACCACATGACAGATCCATGTGGTCCAACAGCCAGAGAGGAGAGCCAACTGCACGCAAATGCCCACGGCCGGGAGTAATCCTAGCCAGCCCCTGGACCACTGCCTCCAGCTCCCCCACACCGCCCACTCAGCTGGAGTTTGGGAAACCGCACAATGTCTGCAATGTAAGGAATTCCATCCACCCAACCTTTATCAAGCCTGTCAGAAGGTAACAGCTGCCCGTGAAGGCTTTGGGGAGATTTGCTCAAATATGAAGATGCACGTGGGTCTTCTTTTACTGACACACTTGAGGGAAGGAGCAAGAAGAAAGGCCGCCGAGCTCTGTGGGTAAGGCACGGGGGACCTCTGCACCGGAGGCAGGGGACCCGGCTGCGGAAATGACGGGGTGGCATACATCTCAGGCCTTTGCATGCCCCCTGGATCCGCAGTCTGGGACAGCAGCAAGTGTGTAGAGGAAGAGAAGCAGCCTGCCATGGTGGGGTCAAAGGTCAGCCGCGTGCCTGGGCCCCAACAGGCTGGGTGATCTGACCAGCTCATTCCCCTCTTCAGACCTCAGCTTCCTTGCCAGCAAAAAATGAGATGGTTGTTCTAAATCTGTGCATTGGGATTTGTTTTTTCTCGTAATAAAATTCACGTAACACGGGGCACCTGGGCGGTTTAGTCATTCGGCATCTGCCTTTGGCATCTGCCTTCGGCTTGGGTCATGATTCCAGAGTCCTGGGATCGAGCCCTGCATCAGGCTCCCTGCTCAGCAGGAAGCCTGCTTCTCCCTCTCCCACTCCTCCTGCTTGTGTTCCCCCTCTCTCTCTGTGTCTCTCTCTGTCAAAGGAATGAATAAAATCTTAAAAAAAAAAAAAATTCACATCACACAAAATGTGTTAGTACTGACATTTGGTACATCCCAGCACCGGGCAACCCTCATCTCTCTATATTTGCAGGGCATCTTCATCACCCCCCAAAAACAGCCCGTCCCCATGAAGCAGCTCCTCCCCAGCACCCCTCCCCCCGGCCCCTGGGAACCAGGAATCTTCTTTCTGCCGTGTGCATTTGCCGGTTCTGGGTATTTCATATGAACAGAATCTTACACTTTTGTGGCCTTTTGTGACTGGCTGCTGTCACTCAGCGCCGTGTTGGCAAGGTTCATCTGTGTTTAAGCATTTAGCAGCACTTTGTTTCTTTTCATGGCTAAATAATATTCCATCGTGGACCTTTACTACTTTTTTTTTTTTAAGATTTTATTTATTTATTTGACAGAGGGAAAGAGATATCGAGAGAGGAGATCAGGCAGAGGGAGTGGGAGAGGGAGAGGGAGAAGCAGGCTTCGCACTGAGCAGGGAGCCTCATGCAGGACTCAATCCCAGAACTCTGAGATCATGGCCTGAGCCAAAGGCAGATGCTTAACCGACCGAGCCAACCAGGGGCCCCATATTGAGTCTCTTTTAGGGCAATTATGGAATCACAACCAGACGGACAGGACTCCCGGCCTCCCTGGCATGGAGCTTTATCTCGTGGGATGTCGAGGATACACTTCCCTGCCAGCTCACAGCTAGGAGGGGCTGATTTTGCTGTATAATCATTTAATCACATATAGAAAGGAAATGCCAGCCCACCAGTCAATTGGGTTGAGGACCAAAATTTTAGAAACTTGGTCACAAGGTGAATTTAGGGTTCTGGCTGAGAGGTCTTATACTAGCTTCCTATGGCTGCCCAACCAGACTAAGACATATGGTATTGTGTGTGTGAATGTCTGTGTGTGTGTGTGTGTGTGTGTGTGTGTGTGTGTGTGTGTGTTTAAAGATTTTATTTATATACTTTATTTTAGATAAAGACAGCAATCGCATAAGCAGGGAGAGGGGCAGCAGGAGAGGGGGAGAATCTCAAGCAGATTCCCTGCTGAGCATGGAGCCCAAAATGGGGCTCATTCTCACAACCCTGAGATCATGACCTGAGCTGAAACCAAGAGGTGGATGTTTAACCGACTGAGCCACCCAGGTGCTCCTGTGGTATTGTATGTTTAAGTGACTGAGGAACCCCAAACTCTTTTCCACAGTGGCCACACCTTTTCCATTCCCACCATCAATGTTTGAAGGTCCTGTTTGCTCCTCAACCTTACCAACACAGGGGCTCTTTTAAGCAGGGAGAGCATTTAGTAATAAAACTGCTTCTTTTTTTTTTTTAAGATTTTATTTATTTATTTGTCAGAGAAAGTGAGCACATAAGCAGGGGGAGCTGCAGGCAGAGGGAAAAAGTGGGCTCCCCACTGAGCAGGGAGCCCAATGAGCCAAAAGCAGACGCTACTGGCTGAGCCAACCAGCTGTCCCAATAAAACTGCTTCTTATAATGAAATCCTTCTTGGAACCCTACTATAAGAAAACCGATAAAAGAGAAGCTATTGAGTGGAGGGGATATGACAGCACCTCTGAGGAAGCCCTAGGCTTCTAAGAAACACAGCATGAAAGCAAATGCTCTGGATAGGTTTGTTGGATCCTTCCTGGCTTGGAATCCAGAGAGCCCCATCTTGACCGTTTCCCAGGTCCATCCAGGTCCTTGGAGGTGTGGCCTAGAGAAGAATCTCCTGATCTCCATCTTATGCTTCTAGGGGAGGCTTGAGGTTACAGTGCTCTTCCAGATGTGGTGTGGGGCCCATCTGTGTGAGAAACATCTGGTTCTCATTAAAATGAAAATTCTGGGATCCTACCCCAGACTAACGGAATGGGAATCTTTTTCAGAGGAACCCTGGAATTTGCATTTTTTTACATACTTCCAGATGATTTTGATGCCCCCAAATTTGAGAACCACTGGCCTGGAAGGGTCTGAGGGGTGATGGGTTTGCAGGTGGATGCCTCAATACGGAAGGCCAAAGAGCAGCCATCTTGCTGAACTGTGGTAAGCTCCCTCCCTTGCTCTTTAAGTGAGAGAGACGTGCTGGATTTTGCTTTGGAATCCAAGTGCCACCTGGAGCTACCCAAAGGTCATATTGGCACCACCTCCTTCCCACAGGACTGTGAAGTTCCAAAGGATAAGGACCCTCTTATGCCCCTCAGAAACTGTGCACAGTGTTTAAGCATTCCCAAGTGCTGTTATTTCTTTTAATGATGGTTATTATGGTTACTTTTTTGAAATTTGAAAATATAGCAGATCAGTCATAAAGCAATGACTATTTATGCAAGTTTTAGCAGCGTTAAGCAATGCCTTCGTTGTGCTGAGAATCAACATTATTTACTTTGGGAATCTTGCCCAGATTTCTGTTAACTCACTCACACATAGCTTCTCCTCCCAGCCTTGTGACTCAGTGAGGTTTTCCCCCGCTGGGGGAAGGAAAACTATTATGTACAGACCCAGTCTAGTGCAATGGACTCATCAAGGATCATCAAAAGCCCCCATTCCACTTACACCTCCAGAGTAGAAACTCCCTCTTCAGGCTCTGCTGGGACTCCCCCAAGAAGGAGTAGCTCCTACTGTTTTGGTTATACATTGCTATGTAACAAATCTTGCCGAAACTTAGTGACTTAACACAACAACCATTTTATTATTCCTCACCGGTCTTTGGGTCGACTAAGCTCAACTGAGCAGTTCTGCTGCTTCTGTTGTCTGTGAGACCACAGCCATCTGGGGGCTCAAATGGGCTGACGAAGGCTGGCTCAGTCACATGACTAGGAGCTGATAGTGGCTGTCAGCTGGGAGCTTAGCTGGGCTTGCTGGTGAAATGTCCTGTACGTGGCCTCTTCGTATGGCCTGGGCTTCCCACCGTGTGACAGCTGGGCTGCAAAAGGGAGTATCCTAAGATCCAGTGTTCCAAGAGGGAGGAGGTAACTAAAAGCACCGGGATTCAACCCGAGATCTAAGATCTTGCATATGCCATTTAATCTCCTAGACCCTAAACTTCCCCATCCACCGCATGGAGATAATTCCTTTCTCATCAGAAGGATGTGAAGACTGAGATGAGGTATATAAAGCTCTTCACACAGTGCTCATAGAGAGTGAGTTAGGATCATGGGCACACCAGCACCTAATCCTAGGACACCCTGGGTTTCTCCACTTTTTCTCCCACCTTATCCGGATTCCTCAGCGGCCACCTCTCATTTGAAGACAAAGGAGAGGTTGCTGTCTTTAATGGGATCCTGTAGGTCTAGATGCAGAGATTAGAAACTATGACAGGACTCCTTGGAGTCAAAATATTTGAAGATATTTGTAAGAAAACGTTGCTTGCTGCCCTGTGAATTACATGTTACAATAGCATGTTATCAAACTAAATGCCTATCAATAGGGCATGAGAGATGATAACATTCATATTCTACTGGATATTCTTTGCTCTTGGGGCATCTAGCAACTGATCATCTTTCCTCTCAGGGGGAAAGTGTAAGACAGGAACTAAACACCCCTGCTGTCTGCTACAGAGGCCAAGAGGAAGGCAGATGAGCCCACTCCTGCTTCCTGGAACGGGTGTAAGCTGAGTGTGGCAGCAAGATGCTCCTGCTGAGCAAAGTCACAGGCACGGTTAGTGACGTTCCAGCTTCCCAGGCTGGCAGTGGAGCCTAGATTCCGGTGGCATATAGGTCAGCATCTGGCAGAACAGAGCTGCCTCACTGACCTAGACGACTCAGCCTGGAACTGTTGTGGATGTGAGAAATGAACTTTAATTCATTAAGCCACTCTAAATTGGGCTTTTTATGTTATATAGCTTATACTAGTTATAGTGACTTGAGAACATGGCCACCATGTTCCTTCCATTGAGGGTTAGAATCTGTGTTCTCTCCTCTCAAATCAGGACAGGATTGTGACCACTTAGATCAAGGACTATAGTGAAAGGTCATGAAAGGCCACGTGGCTTTCTCCCTGCATACAGGAACACTAGCTCCTGGAGCACTGAGCCACCCTGTCAGAAGTCAGACTACCCAGAGGCTGCCACACTGTGAGGAAGCCTAAGCCATATACGGAGGCCACATACAGGCACTCTGGTCAGAAGCTGTAGCTCACAGGGCACTTGGACGGCTCAGGCAGTTGAGCATCCAACTCTTGATTTTGGCTCAGGTCGTGAACTCAGGGTTGTGAGAGGGAGCCCCGCATGGGGCTCTGTGCTCAGCATGGAGTCTGCTTGAGATTCTCTCTTCCTTTTCCTCTGCCCCTCCCCCCAACTCGCTCTCAAAATAAATAAATAAACCTTTTTTATTTATTTTTATTTTTTTAAAGATTTTATTTATTTATTTGATAGACAGAGATCACAAGCAGGCAGAGAGGCAGGCAGAGAGATCACAAGGGAAGCAGGCTCCCCTCCCCACTGAGCAGAGAGCCCAATGCGGAGCTCAATCCCACAACCCCGAGACCATGACCCGAGCCGACGGCAGAGGCTTTAAACCACTAAGCCACCCAGGTGCCCCTAAATAAACCTTTTTTAAAAAGCCTTCAACCTTAGCCCAGGGTTCATGCCATCCCAGCCAAATCTCAAACATGTGAATGAAGAAGTTTCCTGATGATTCCATTACCCTCTCCCCACACCAGCTTTTCATCTTTCAGTTTGAATTTTCCCAGCTGAGGTCCCAGACTGTGACATCATCCCTGCTGTATCCTGTTAGAATTCCTGAATCACAGACTATATGAGCATATTAAATAGCAATTGTTTTATTCTGCTAAGTTTTATGAATCATTATACTGCAATAACTAATAGAACACTGAACTATATATAATAGATTCTATCAGTACTCTCTCAAAAAATTCTTCTCTTGCTGATTCAGTTAACCAGACTTGGTTGCTGTTGTTGCCTCAAGAATCTTGACTGGTAGATATACAATGAAACATGCCACAATGCTTAAACTGTCAGAGTTTAGATGTCCACGATGTAGTTTTGAGTGAAAATGGCAGGTTCCAAAATAGGTAAAAATAGTTCTATTTTTGTAAACTAAAATAATTTTTGCATAGAATAAATTCTAGGATGCTATGTACTAAAATTATACTGTGTTTAGATACTAGAATTACAGGGGGTTTTTGTTTTTGTGCTATCCATATATTCTAATTTTCTAATAATGAATATCATTACAGTTACATGTATAATTTTTTTTAAGATTTTATTTATTTATTTGACAGAGAGATCACAAGTAGGCAGAGAGGCAGGCAGAGAGAGAGGAAGGGAAGCAGGCTCCCCGCTGTGCAGAGAGCCCGATGCGGGGCTCGATCCCAGGACCCTGGGATCATGACCTGAGCTGAATGCAGAGGCTTTAACCCACTGAGCCACCCAGGCACCCCTACATGTATAATTTTTTAAATTAAAAAATATTTTTTAAAAAATTAAGCCAGCATTATAGATTAAGGAATTTGAGAGTACTTAGCATACCTCTCCACCTTTGAGGATTTTTTACGTTGCCCAGTGAAAGACCCAAAAATACAATCTTTAGGAAGTATGATAGTCCCTAATAATTACTCCTCTCCCTATAAACACATGCAGTTTCTCACACCAGTAGTGTTTGGGGGCACTTTCCTGGCTCAGGTGTTAGAGCATGCAAGTCTTGATCTCAAAGACCTAAGTCCAAGCCCCATGTGGGGCACAGAGATTACTTACAAAAAACAATAGTAATGTTTAGGGGCACCTGGGTAGCTCAGTTGATTAAGTGACTGCCTTTGGCTCAGATCATGATCGTGGAGTCCAGGAATGGAGTCCTGCATTGGACTCTCTGCTCAGCAGGGAGTCTGCTTCTCCCTCTGACCCTCTCCCCTGTTTTGCTCTCTCATTCTCTCTTTCTCAAATAAATAAAATCTTTTAAAAAATATATTAGTATTTAGTTCCCCTTTTCTTAAGTCTGGGCAGTGCATATGACTGCTTTGGCCAATGGAATAGAGCAAGTTTGAGGATTTCTGATCTCAAGGGTTAGGAAGACTGGTAGCTTTTGTTTCTTCCTCTTACATGCTTGTTCTTGGGATGTTCCCTCTTAGAACCTAGCCCAACCCATGTGGCAGAGAAACAAAGCTCTCCAGTTGGCTGCTTCAGCTAAGCTCCTAGCTAATAGCCAACACCAGCTTCCAGCCATGTGAATGAGTCATTTGGAATTCCAATGCAACCAAGCCCCAGATGACTTCAACTCTAGCCAACAATCTATGGGGCAGAAGAATCACCCAGCTGAGCACTGCTCACCCACAGACACATGAGAGTCCTAATATAGTGGTTGTTTTAAACCACTAAGTTTTGGGATAATGGGATAGCCAGCCTACAAGATGGCTCCAGTGATCTTCATCTTCTGATATTCACACCCTTGTGTAGTCCCTTTGCACACTATGCCAGGGCTGGTCTGTGTGACAAACAGAATATAGTAGAAGTGATATGTGGTATGTTACTGCCAAGATTAAAGTATAAAAGACCTTGTTGTTTCTCTCTTGGTCACTCTCTCAGATGGCTCTTCATGTTGTGAGCAGTCCCATGGCAAGAAATTTACATAAGATGTCCAACTTGTCACCAGGTAGCCCAGGACTTTCCTCGTTTTAGACTGAGAGTCTCATTCTGCAAACCCCATCAGTCCTGAGCAAACAAGGATGGTTGGCCACCCCACACTCATGTGTAAGGCACTGAGGCCTTTGGACAACAGTGTGCTAGAAACTGAGGCCTCCCGACCATAGCTGCATGTGTTGTGCCATCTTGGAAACAGATCCTCCAGCCCCAGTCAAGCCTTCAAATGACTACAGTGCCAGCTGACCACTTGCAACCCTGTAAAAGACCCTGATCCAGAACTACTCAGGTAAGCTGATTCCAAATTCCCGAGATCCCCCAGGAACTGTATAAGATAATAAATAGTTGTCATTTTAAGATGCTAACTTTGGGGTAATTTTTAAAATACCGATAGATAATTTATACAGGTGGTCTGTTCTACCCAAATCGGTAACAGAAACAGGGGCATGATCCTGTTGTACACCCTGCTCTAAAGAGCTGTGATGATCTTTCTGTCTGGGGACTTCCTTTCCTTTCCTGAAAATCAACCTGAGGGAATTTTGCCTCTCGAGTTCCTGAAGAGCAGTGCTGGGCCAGGCCCCTGCTTACTGCTGGGGAAGCTCATTCCAACTCTAATTGTCTTCCAGGAATTAACAATGAATCTCTTGGGCTCATAAGGTCCTCCCCCTCTCCACTTCCAAATACTCTCTGAGGCCATCCTGATTTCCCTGAAGGCCTGAGGTGTTTACCCGCTGCTTCCTCAGCCTTCTCTGCTAGAAAGTATCCCTTGATCTCTGACAACTATCTGTGCGTGGAAAACAACGCATGGGGTGTGTGATCAGCAGGACACATGGACTGTTTGTGAAGATCTGGGAGACCTGACCTTAAATCTCTTCCAACCAGGCACTGAGGTATTTGAGATTTGGCCTGTTGAATGTGATTCGTTCACTTGGAAGTGCCAGTCTATTCACCAGCACCTTCTTCTGGATGAGTTGTAAGTCCTTCTTGCCTGGGCAGGGCAGCAGAAGAGCAGTGGGAAATTAGTCGAGGGGAGCACAAACAGTAGGGCCCCCCCCCCGAAAGCTGATCTGGGCTCCATTTCCGGTCTAGTAGGGGGTTATGCTGGCCCTGTCTCTGGGCCGCCTATGGGCTGCACACATGCAGGTGCCCAGCACACTCGGGCCAGCTGCCGTGTGCGCCCGGGGAGCCAGAGACATCTGTAAAATAGATAAAGATATGAGTAACATGAGCTGAGCTATCAGTGTTCTGTAGTCAGACCACAGACCGCGTGGCTTCAAAGAACAGAAAACTATTTTCTCACAGTTCTGGAACCAAAGGTCCAAAATTAAAGTGTCAGAAGGTTTGGTTGCTTCTGGGGCTGCAAGGGAGACTCCATCCCATCCCCTTCTCTTAGCTTCTGGTGGTTTGCTGGTCATCTTGAGCATCCCCGCGGCCTGTCAGTGCATCCCTCAATCTCCTGTTCACCTGGCGCGCTCCCCATGTATCTCTCTCGGTCTAAATTTCCAGTCCTCATTGACCCCATCTTAACCTCATCATCTGCAAAGACCCCATTTCCAAATAAGGTCGCATTCAGAGGGAGCAGGAGTTAGGACTTCAGCATCTTTGAGGGAGCACAATTCAAACCATAACACCGAGCATTTAGTAAAAATAGCTCATATCCGTGAAATGCCCAGCATTTGCTAGGATAGGCATTTTGTATACATTATTCCTGATTCTCACGAAGATTTCCTAATTTTATAGCTGTAGAAAAAGGATCAGAACGATTACGGGGCTTATCCTAACTCACGTAGCTCGAAAAAGTAGGGTCTGGAATCAGCCTAGCTTCACCACTTCGGGGGGAGGGAGCCCTTGGACAAGTTACTTAACCTCTCTGAACCTGTTTCTTCATTTGTAAAGCGAAGATAAGAATCATGCCTCTGTTCGTGCTGAGTGGCTTGGCTGCAAAGGTTTTAAAGATAAGGCACAGAGCCTGACACACAGTAATTACTGAACTCATGTAACTGTTAGGATAAAGAGTAGAGTCAATGTTTAAATCCACATCTCACTTAGCTCTGATAGCTTCATCGTCTCTTCTAGGACGCTGCACAACCAGGTGCCAGGCTCTTCTTCACCCATGATCTCACCAAATCTTCATTGTATTTTATGGATGAGGGAACGGAGATACAGAGAGGTGAGGTGACCTGACCAAGGTCACCCAGCAGATAAAATCTTCTCACCTAGCTCCACTGACTCCGATAATTTTCCGCTATGTAACCCCTCATCCCAATGCACAGATACAATATAGTAGAACACGGTCCTTTACCACGGTTTGCTGATCTCCGGGTCCAAGGGAGTCAGCCAATATGAGTTCATAATCTTGTGGCCCTCCCCAGGTCTACTGCAGGCAAAGAATTCTGTTTCCATAACACTCAGCTCCTGCTGGTTCAGAAAGCTCAGTTCAGGGGTGCCTGGGTGGCTCAGGTTAGATGTCTGCCTTTGACTCAGGTCATGGTCCCGGAGTCCTGGGATCGAGTCCCACATGGGGCTCCCTGCTCAGCAGGGAGCCTGCTTCTCCCTCTCCCACTCCCCCTGCTTGTGTTCCCTCTCTGGCTGTCTCTCTCTGTCAAATAAATAAATAAAATCTTTAAAAAAAAAAAAAAAAAAGAAAGCTCAGTCCAGAAGATAGATTTATTTTTTCTTAAGTCCTTCAGAACTCTTTCTCTCTCTCTCTCTCTCTCTCTCTCTCTCTTTCTATCTCTTACACACACACACACACACACACACACACAATGCTTATACTAGGCCTCACCCCTGGAACAAAGTAACTAATCACTGAAAGGGAATGGGTTGTATAAGATACCTCAGTTAGAAGGCTTGAAAAATTCAGAACCAGCTGCGAGGCCTAATCCAAATTTCCCTGGCAAACGAAGGTAGAGAAGATTCCAAAAGGCAAAAATAAAAACCAAAAAACCATATAAACACCTCAGAAATAAGCTCCTTCAGATTTCTCTGTCAGGACAGAAAAAGAGACAAAGCAACTAGATTCTCTGGCCAGGCCTTTCTCTGATCTTCCTTCCACCACCTCTTACTTAGCCACCCTTCCATACCACAACTCAGCCCTACAAACACCTAAGCTGGGCACCTTGGAGGAATGGTGACCCACCAGCCTCCTCTGGCCCATAGACAAGTTTTGTTTAGCCTGCACACAGTTTTTAAGTTAGTTGTTAACATTTTTCAAAGTGAGACGTTTCAGCTAGGACTTGTTTTTTTGCTTCTTTTGGAAACTCCCAAGTTCTGGCCAAGAGGCTCCGTGTCCCTGAGTGGCCACTGTGAGCCAAAGCTGAGTAGTGGCTGCCTCTGAGTTGATTATTTTTATACCTAGACCACTTGACTCACTCATCTTCCTTGCCTGACCCCTCTAGGCACGTGAGGTTTTCACTCTGTGCAGTTGAGCCCTCCCCTCTGCTACCAGATAAAATCTATCTTGCCTCACCTGGCCTGGCATTCAAAAGTCCTTCCCAGTGTGGTTTATTCAGACCTAGCCCTGTGACTCTATTTCATTCCAAATTCCTCTACTGCTTCATCTCCAGACAGGTCCTGGATTTTCCCATATTGGTTCTTGGGCTAGGGCTGGAATTTTACTTCCTCTGAGATGCCTTCAGCCCAGCTTGGCCAGAACTCTTCCACACCCTTTGAGGTCCATATGAAGGCCTTCTCAGGACCTCTTTCAATGCTCGAAATCACCTTGTCATTTTGAAGTCTTCTCACATTTGCATATCACAATTTCTCTTCCTGTGAGTCTTCCCCCGCTACCCAGTGGCTCCAGCGGGGCCCAGCCCTGTAGTCGGCTTCACCACAGCATTAGATCCGTGAATAAGGACGCCATCTTGACCCTCCAAACCAGCCCAGTCGCCACTGATCTAATACCTCAGTTCATGCCACATGGAGCAGAAGAATTGCCTGGCTGAGACTTGCACACATTTCTGACTTTTCGACCAGCTGTGAGATATAATAAAAGGGTTGTTGTTTAAGCCACTAAGTTTTAGGCCAGTCTGTCATACAGCAGTAGATAACTGAGACAGTTGGGAAAAATAACAAAGTGTTTAATCTTGTTAACTATTTTCTTCAAGTCTTTATACAAAAAAAAAAAAAAAAGAAAGAAAGAAAGTGTCTCACACACACACACACACACACACACGTGTGCACACACAACTTAGAGAAGGGGAAGGAACTAGTGGTTATTGAGCTAATTTGATTTCTGTTTGGCCATTTTACATGTATTATCTCTAATACTCAAGACAATCCGGCTTATATTATTATTTACATCTAAAAAAAGAAGACAAAGCCCAGAAAAGTTCAGTAACCAGCAGATGATCACACAGCTCATGAGTGAGGGAAATGGGAATTGAATGCCCAGTCTGGTCTATCCAGCCACAAGATCCAGGTTTTTGTCACCACCTCACCTTCCTACACTACCTCTCTGGGCTCGGATTGTGGTCTACACTCCACTTAATGTGACACCATATATGGTCTCTTCATGTTGCTGCAAAGCCTTCAGTCCTTCCTATTAAATGGCCACATACATATATTTTTTCAAGATTTCTTTATTTGAGAGAGGGAGAAATAGCAGGGAAGGGACAGAGGGAGAAGAAGAGAATCTCAAGCAGACTCCCTGCTGAGCCCAGAGCCTGACAGGGGCCTCATTCTCCCAACCCTGAGATCATGACCTGAGCTGAAACCAAGAGTCACTCAACCAAATGAGGTACCCAGGTGCCCCAGTAAATGGCCACATATTATTCTAATTATGGTTTACATACCATTCCCCTCCTGTTGAGCATTTACATTCCTTCCAGATCTTTTTTCCATTAAAAGAATTCTGACAGTTGCACCATGCCACAAAGAGTAGGAATTCTAAAGGGTGGGGTGAACCTTTTTGGAGTTTCTTGGGGTTTTTTTTTTTTTTAAATATTTTATTTTATTTTAAAGATTTTATTTATTTATTTGTCAGAGAGCGAGAGGGAGAGAGAGCAAGCACAGGCAGACAGAATGGCAGGCAGAGGCAGAGGGAGAAGCAGGCTCCCCGATGAGCAAGGAGTCCGATGTGGGACTCGATCCCAGGACGCTGGGATCATGACCTGAGCCGAAGGCAGCTGCTTAACCAACTGAGCCACCCAGGCGTCCCAAGTTTCTTGGGTTTTACCAGGAATCTCATCTACGTGACTCCTCCAGCCATCCACTCCTCACCCAGCCACCCTCTCCACACCGACTGCTGTAGGGAGCCTGGTTATACAGGCGCCTAAGGAGGGTGTCCCAGGTGCGGCAGAGAAAGAGAAGAATTTCCTTGAAACGCACACCCATTCAGCCCAGATGAGTTAATCACCTTTTATCAAGTTAATGCAGACCTCATTAACCTTGAATAGCTTTGACAGCTGGAAAAATGAAGATTATGTCAGGATTCTTGTTGATTTTAAAAAGATTACAAATCCTGTTATTTCTAAAGGGCCAGGTAAAAGGTATTTAAATCCTGTTAAGAATTTTAGCAGATACCCAAAGAGCAGTGGGTAGACATTAAATGGTTTTAAACAGAGGAGTGAGGACCTAATCTGATTTTTTTTTTTTAATCTGGAAAGAACATCCTGGATGGAGGGCAATGGCAGGATTTAGTGATTGAGAGGATGGAGGGTGGGGGTAGGGAGGACTCCAGCTGGGTGGGTAGGAGGAGAACCAGGAAGGGAATAATGGGACCAGGCGAGCTAGGGGTGCCTGAGGGCCGCACCTGGGCCAGGCCAACTTCTGCTAGGACCAGGGATGCAGACCTGGGAGGGAGGGCCCCATAGGCCAGGAGGGAGAGAGATCTGGAGAGCCACAGCAGGCCCAGAAGGAGAAGTGAGGAAGGATGCTGGGGAAAGATCCTGAGGCCTCAGCAGCCCATGAGGCTGCCAACCCTTCCTTCCTAGGAAGGGAGTCCCAAACTACCCCATTTTCATCACATCCCTGGAGGGTTTCAGCTCAAAGATTCCCATGGATTTTATACTTAAGGGAAAGCACTAACCCAGATGGAGCCCCAGGAAGAAAATTCCTTTCTTTCCTTTCTTGCAAGTATTTATTTGAGAGAGAGAGAGAGATATCAAGAAAGAGCAGGAAGGGATGGGGAGAGGGAGAAGCAGGCTCCCCTCTGGGCAGGGAGGCCAAATAAACGCAGGGCTCGATCCCAGGACCCCGGGATCACGGCCTGAGCAGAAGGCAGATACTCAACTGACTGAGTTACCCAGGTGCCCCTAAATCCCCTTGTTTCTGACCTCCTCAAGATCTGCAGCCAGCCAAAGACAAGTGCCAAGGGGACTGGCACCAGCTCAGATCAGTGCTTTAAGAGGAGCAAAGACAGGCACCCAGGTGGCTCAGTCGTTAAGTGTCTGCCTTCTACTCAGGTCATGATCCCAGCGTCCTGGGATGGAGTCCTGCATCTGGCTCCCTGCTCAGCAGAGAGCCTGCTTCTCCCTCTCCTCCCTGCCTGTACTCTCTAGCTATCTCTCTCTCTCAAATAAATAAAATCAGAGGAGCAAAGACAAACAACTTGGGGGAGGCAGAATTTCATTCCACCCGGGCATCAGGAAGCAGAAGGTGGGATAGGTTTTCCTCTGGACAGTGAAGGATGAGGGACCAGCCATGCAAAGATCCAAAGAGCGGAAAATACAGGACAGGCCAGAGCTAGAGCCAAGGGAACTTTGCAGCCATACAACGCTACCTAGATGCAAGCAGATACCACTGTTTACACTGCTCAGACTCACAAGATTGTGAAGTTCTGGGCAGCCATCTAACCATGGCCCTGTAAGCTTTTTCATCATCAGTGGCTGAGATAGAAATTTTCTGTGACATCATCTGGGAAAATTGTCCTCCAAAAAGCAACTTTCCAGAGCCTATAGTTTAGTCGTGCATTTTTTGTACTAGTCTCCTTGACCAACTTCTTCCTGGCCTACTTGAATATTCCCTTTTGCCCTCTTTCTTTTTAAGCCTTTGGAGGAGGAGATAAGGTATGTAAAAATAAACAAATCTATAAAACACAAAACCTATCATCTTTCAACGGAAAGCGTGTCCCCCAAATCTACAGGAGGGCAGTGGTGCTGTGAGTCTCATGGTGGGCGGGGGGTGGGGGCGTTGAGGGGGCTAACTCGATGGGGCCAGGGAGGCAGGATCAAGGAAGGAAGTCCAGGAAGGGGCCAGCCTGGGCAGGGGACTCTGGAGGCAGTGTGTGGAGTGAACAGAAAGTCCTCGGGAAACCCGGAAGGTTATTAGTCTAGGTACATACTTAGAGTCAGCTTCAGGTGAGGCTGGTCAGGCAAGTCAAGGTCATTTCTATTCCAAATGACATATTTGAGAGTTAAGAGAGGAGACTTCTCAGGCTTCACATTTTCTACACCCAGGCAAAGAGGTTCCCTTCCGTGTAGGATAACCTGGGAAATGTGAAGGACATAGGGATGTAGAAACTGGGTGGGGAGATGGTGATAAATGCTCTTGGAACAACTGCAGAGCTGAGGCAATTTGGCGGGCGGAGCAGGGATAGGTTGGGTTCTGAGCTTCCACGCCATGGGCATGGGGGCAGAGGGGAACAAGAGACACAGTACACTAAGAGCCTTCAATTAACTTTGCCATTTTACTGAGAATTTACAAGTGGAGTTATTCTTGGTCGAGCTGTGTTTGGCAGCAAGTTCAATACATAACATATAATTGCTACATAAATTTACAATTGTTTACAAATACATGACAATGATATTTGCTCCTCGGGGACCACAACCCACAGATGCCGGCAAGAAGGAGGTTTGCCAGCAACAAGGGAGAAAGCCCCATGCAACCTCACAAAAATTTTCCAGTTCCTAACCTTTCAGCATTCCTCAGGCAGGGCCTCCTATTGTGTGGAAAGGTCCCTTCAGGACGGTGGGGAGGGCCTGTCGAGGGGGGCAGATCTCAGAATCACCATCTAAGATTAACTCCGTGCAGGAGGTGGGGTCATGGTCATCAAAATGCTTTCTTCTGTGTAATCATCTGATAGGAGGTTTATCAATGACTACCTGAGGAGACCCCTAGCTTCTCCCCTCAGATGCTGGACTGAGGAGTAGTAGGTCAGGAAGTCCAGTTCTGTTTGGGCTGAGTGGGAGAGGGACTCCCCAGCTCAAAAGACTGAGTGGAACAGCAGGTAGCAGTGAGGTGCTCAGTCTGTCACTAGACAGACAGGGTTCTTCCGAGTGGCCATTTTGATCCAGACATCCTGAGGTCATAGACGGTTTAACGTGAGTAAAAACTATATAATTGGATTTGAGAGAAGATGCCAAAATACTAAGTTATTTCATATCTAGTAACTGCAAACATAAAGAATGACTTTTTTTTTCTAACTGTCAGTGAATGTTTCATGATTGTCTCCTCTGGAGCGGGCATTCACTCCGTAGGTACTGAAGACCCAGTAATGAAGAAGCAGGGTCTGAGAGGATAGATACAAGGAACAGTCACCTAACACTCCCATATAACTATGACTCATGATACATGCCTTAGCAATAACATGAACATCCCAGTAACAATACCTAACATTAATTGGGCTGACAATTGCAGGCACTGAGCTGACTGGTCCTCAGTTCGTTCCCTCCTACAGTCCTCACAACTCACAGGCAACTGTGTTCATCATCCGCTTTACGGATGAACACACCTGAGCTGCACAGAAGTCAAAAGACTTGCTGGGAAGAGGCAGAGCTTCAATTTGAATCCAGGTCTGACTCCAGAAAGCAGGCACTTGACCCTGAGGTAAAGAGCAGGAAGAAGAAGTAAAGGACTTGCCTTTGGCATGGAGGAGGTCTCTCTGTGCTCCCAGTGCCCTCACCCTTATCCTGCCTTCGTAGACCAAGTAGAAATGACGATTCCTTTGACCTACTGACCTGGTAACCAGGGCCACAGAATTTCACATTTACTTTGTTGGGTCATGAGATAGGACCAGGAATGGAGTTGGGGTCAGGAACAGGATAATCGTGCCTTTCCAGCATAATTACATCCTTGCACTCTGTGATCAAAATGATTGAGTCATAAGGTTTTTCTTAGTGCCAGAGCCATCTAACTTGCTCTCAAAGAGGTCACCCAGGGTTGTTTTACTTTGATGTATTTACCAGAGAGCTGAACCTGTTTTGCAGCCAAGTCGGTACTCTGAGGTCCAGCTGCCTGGAGATGCCTGACTCCCAACAATCCAACTCCTAGGAGGCTGAAGTATATAACCAGATACTCGTGTATTTATTCACAGCTGGTGTTAGTCCTTCAGTAACTGGAATGCTCCTCCCTCAACTGGGGCATCCTTTTCCCAATATAAGCAATCAGCCAAATCAGCCATCAGCTGGCTGGTTGGTGAGTATATCCCAAGAGTTAGCTGCGGGCAGATTTCATTTAAGTCAGGGTGGGGCTTAGTGAGTCGCCTCAACCTCACAGCAGGGCACTTCTGTATGAGCTCCAGTTTCCTGTTGTTCTTTCCTGGACCACGGTGGGTAATAAGTGTCACCGGCTGGCCTCTTGGTTTTACCCTACTTCTTTTTCCTTTCTATTCTCCAGCCTTCTCCCTCATTCTTGTTTCCTGCTTTCTCCAGACAGTACAGTTGATAAGATTGCTAGTCATTCCATTGTTATTCCGTCCCAGCCCTGGACCCCGCCCTCGCCAGGATACTCAGGGAGGTGATCTGATGGGTGGGTGGGCCGGTCCAAGCTCTTCCTTTAGGTATGGCCTTTTTGTATTTATTCTCAGATATATTAGGTTGAACCATATGAAATTGCTATGTGGGCAGGCCAAAAACAGTCAGAGAGCAGCAACTTCATGTGGTTCCACTAACAGCAGACCAGATTTATTAGGGGTGGGCTTAATGAGTCCAACCCCTGCTTGCCAGCCTTGGTGGTATGTGTGTATAGGGTCATACATGGCAGCCTGTTACATATCTCTAGAAACAGGCTTCTCTGGCTAGCCACTGATCTGGCACCTTGTTCATATTGCTATCTGTTCAGCCTCTGATTAGGGCCTTAATGTCAGGGATGACAAAGGAGGGACTTGAGGTTGAGGGAGAAAGTCAAATGTTTTGTTATACCTGAGAGTATGCGTTCTGAAGCCAACAGAGAACAATTTTAAGGAACACTTTTTGGTAGTCCATGTCTTATTTATTCCCCTGTTCATGTGAAAAAATTGGAGACTAATGGAAACAATTTTACATTCTACAACATCAAATGCCTGGGTGATGCAGGCTGATGCCCCGCACCATTCCTCCCTTGTGCAGGGTTTTCAAGGGCTGTAGCTGTATGTACATGTATTTGTCTGTTTCTGGTAGCAGCTTACCATACAGTAAGCTCTGTGAGGGTAATGCCTATCTCTGACTTAATTATCCTTAACTTGTATCATAGGGCCTGGCACGGAGTAAGTGATCATTTTAAGAAATGTTTTACATAAATGAATGAGTGAGTGAGTGAGTGAAGTTAAACAACAAGCAAATCATGGAAATACCAGGAAGGCATCAAATACCATACCAAACAAAAGGTCTCTGGACCTTTAAAGGTCAGGAACCAGGCTGCCTGCAGAAGTCACCAGAGACTCCCCAGAGGAAGTGGTCTGAAGGCATTTGCTCCCCAATTGGAAAAGGATGGTGGAATAGCTCAGGCCGTAGCACAATCTGCCTCACAGATGTGAGAGAGGAAGCCACAAATGACAAGAAGCCACAAATGAAAGTTGCTCCCTATTTCCTGGCAAGCTCTTTGGCCAATATGAGCCACATTCCTTTGAGCTGAGCGTGTGTGGAATTTTCAGCCTAGGTAGCAGAATGGAACTTGGAACAAACAGCTCAGCAAAAAAGAACCCAGGGACAATGGGCTGGGTCCAGCTGCCCTTTGCCAGCTCTTGAGCTCACAGAATGTTGGCTCAGTGGGTCTTGTTGAGGGAGATAAATGATCTCTTTTGGATTATACCATTTCAGAGGGCTCAGAGAGACATTTCCATGTTCAGACAACTCTAAGATACTTAGAAGATGTGCTGAAATACCTGGGAATGGTCTGACTCCTCACCACGGTTCAACTTTCCATCCAGCAAGAACAAGTTAAGGTCTGTTTTACTTTAAAGATGGATACGGTCTTGGGGTGCCTGGCTGGCTCAGTCAATTGAGCATCTGCCTTTGGCTCAGGTCATTATCCCAGGGTCCTGGGATCGAGTCCCACTTGGGGTTCCCTGCTCAGTGGGGAGCCTGCTTCTCCCTCTCCCACTCTCTCCTGCTTGTGCTCGTTTGCTCTCTAATAAATAAAATCTTTAAAAAAAAAAATAAAGATGGGGACGGTCTAAATATTGGAAGGCGGAGGGGAAGAAACCATCAAGAGGGAGCTGGAGGATGCTTTGAGGTGAGGGCAGATGATGATGAGGGGATGATGGCAGGATTCAGGGCGCTGTGTAACCAACCTAGAGAAGGGTGGCAGGGGAGACTGAAGAGGAACTAGTGGGAATGCATTCTGTAGGTTTCAGAGCAGAGGATTCCACTAGGAAGGGATGAGCTTTTTGGAGGAAAGAATAACTACAGACAATAGACATATAGAAAGAATAACTACAGACACAACCACAAAGATACTGGCGTCTCTACTAGCCTGACCAGTACATATGATCAAGTTCTGGGAGCATGTCATGAATCACACTGAAAAATGTAGTGGGAAATTTTGTGGTGTCAACCCTCAGCTGCTATGCCTTCTCTACATTTTCCCAAGTCATTAATTCCTTCAAGACACTGATACTTGATGGGGACCTAAGAAAGGGGCGGGGGGGGGGGCTGAATCCCAGTTATTCGTATCTGGAATTTCTTGATTATAAGGGAGCTGAAGCCAGGAATGACAAATTACTCAACCTAGAATAAGGCACATAACCTTAAAATATAGCTAAATAGGTGCTTCATAGATGTTGAAAGGACAAAAGTTAGAAAAGGAGGGAGGGAGGAAGGAATGGAGGGAGAAAGGGACAGAAAGGAGGAAAAAGAAATTTGATCAGAGACTTAACTTTAAGGGAGATGTGGGTGGGGGCAGGACTTGGCCTGCATCACAGGAAGATAAGTGGTGTCACAGAAGGAAGTTACCTAGGGTTCACCTGGGTGATTGGGGGCAGGCTACATCTGGGGAATTATACCTAAGCTTACTGTTGCCCAAGGCTAAGTTCTTGATTTACTTTGTTGACATATTGGGAACTCAGTTCTTTAATAGTAGTAGAGGTGAGGGAGGGAGGGAAGACAACCTTCAATGCGGAAACTATGAAGGAAAAGACAAAGTCGTCACTCCTTTTACTGGCTGTACTGTGTCTACCCCATGAAGCTACTAACATAGTCTGAGTCATTTCCTTAGTAGCTGCACTCTCCTCTGTCCTTAGAAGGAGGAAGTTGAAAGTCTAATACTTGACATTAGGCCACCGATTTCAAATTAAAGAATTCCTTTCATTCTCAAGGCCCAAAAGGTACTTAAATGGTAAAACCAGGTTTAACATGGGTATTTTATCCCCCATTCCTATGACACACCGTTCTCCTCCTTTTACCAGATATATAAAAGCTAAGGATAAATTGCATCCATCATTTAGACTCAAGTCAGGGCGGGGAGCACTATTTAAATGTATTATCATGCATCTCACATCCAATGCTTAACGCACGGTGCTGGGCAGCTAACAGGTCCTCCATCCGAACTTATCTTACAAGAATACCCTCATTTTACATATCAGAAGCTCGAGGATCAGATTTCTTTAGCTTGACCTTGGTAGACTGCTAGCAAAGGGTGGAGTCCAGACAAAATTAACCCCCTATCTACCTACCGGCTTATCAAAGATTTTCGTAAAAAGACCAAAACTTCAGGCCCACGGCTCCTCTCATTTCCTAGTAACCATCCCATAAAATGAAAATTTAAAAAGTTGCCAGACCAGAGGAGGTGAAAGTACAGAGTGCAGCGGAGGAGGAGTTACCATCTTGAACACAGCTAGCTTAATACAAAACCTTTCCGTTTCGCTAAAGTTCAAGCCACAAGGCCACAGTTCGCTCGCGAGCAGACACGCGTACACCCTACGCATGCGCTCAGACGGAACCCACCCGCCCCTTTCACCCGACCTCCAGCCAAGTCACCAATTAGTCCTCTAAACGCCCGCCCTCAAGGCTAAACCCCTGGCCAATCGGGAGGCAGGAGCCACCAGGAACCCCACTTATTTAGCATACACCCTCCTCTCTCTGTCCCAAGGCCCCGCCCCGTCTGAAGCAGGGATTGTCGCCTAAGCGCTTCGTTCTGACACCTGATTGGCTCCTCTGGCAGCTCCGCCTCCGTCTCCTCCCGCCGCCCTCCCCTTTGCGCTCCCACAGCGGCGGGCGGAGCTAAGTACGCACGCGCGGGCGCTGCCTCTCTCTTCTGGTGGCCCGCCCTCCCTCCTCCCCCTCCCTCCCCTCCCCACCCCCTCTCCCTTCCTCTCCGGGCCTGCGCGCGCGTGTCTTCCTCCTGCACGCGCCGCCGCTAGCCAAGCACTCTCGCCGGAGCCGCTGGCCCGCGCGTTCCTTTTCCCCTCCGGCTGCGGAGCGGGCGGGATCCTGCACCGCGGGCTCGGCAGCAGCGGCAGCCCCGGCGGCTTCGAGCGGCGGCACCGGCTCGCGATCACCTAGGCGGACCGTACCACCGCCCGCCAGCACGCGGGGGGAGCCGCCCGCCCCGCCGCACACGCCTCGGCGACCCCGCGGGGCTGAGGCGTCGCCGCGCCCGGGAGCGTGAGCGCAGAGCCGGCCTCGACCCCGAGCTCTGAGCCCCGCGGGCCGCGCCCGCCGCCAGCCCCACCCATCCAGGCCGAGGAGGCTGCGGCCATGGCCGAGACGGAGGAGCGGAGCCTAGACAACTTCTTCGCCAAGAGGGACAAGAAGAAGAAAAAGGAGCGGAGCAGCCGGGCGGCGAGTGCCGCGAGTGCGGCGGGCGGCGCCGGCGGGAGCAGCGGAGCCGCGGGCGCGGCGGGCGGCGGGGCGGGCGCGGGGGCCCGCCGGGCGACGGCGGGACCGCGGGCGCGGGGGCCTCCGGCCCCGGGGCCGCCACCAAGGCCGTGACTAAGGTGAGGGGCTGGAGAGGCCGGGATTCGGGGCCGGGCCGCGCGCTTGCGCCCATGTGCCCGCCCCCGCCGGCCGCCAGCCCGGGGAAGCGTCCGGGAGGGGCCGGCCAGCGGGCGGACGGGCGCGGAGGCTGGCGGTGTGACGGGCGCTTCCCACGCCGGGCCGGCCCGCCTCTCCCCCGCGGGACCCCCAGCCCTCTCCCGCCCCGCCCCTCCACCTCGTGTCGCTGGCCGGGACCTAGAGTCGGTCCGCGGTACCCTCGAGGGGAAATGAGTCTGGGTCCGAAGTACCCAGCCCAGAGCGGCATTTATCGAGTGACGTCGGCTCTGAGTAATTTGGTGTTCTGACTTCAGCCCGCCAGTCTGAGCAGAATTTTCTAACAATCGCATTTGTGGCAGCTTTAATTGCCATGGCTTGGCCTCTAAACCCATAACAGAATAAGTCTCATGACAACATTGTGGTAGACATTTAGTTGTGGGGTTACCATTGACTTTTTCATTCGACTTTTCCTGGTTGCTTTTAAAGTAACAGCTCTCTGGAGGGAACCCGGTGGAAGTAAGGGTTGGACTGCTAGGCACGTTTGTCCTCTAGCTTAGTTGGCCGCCTTGGAATCAAAAAGGGCCTTTGGCCAGAAAACGAGTCTATATTTTAGGTTCTAGACGCTTGATCCTTTTTTCATAATCTGATATTTGCCTTAGTTGTGTTTAACACATAGCTTTAATTGATCAAATGGTGTGTGTTTTACAGGATGAAGATGAGTGGAAAGAATTTGAGCAAAAAGAGGTTGATTACAGCGGCCTCAGAGTTCAGGCGATGCAAATAAGGTATGATCTGGTTACAAACGCGTTTAGATAACCCTTAGGATAGGTATAGTCTGTTCGGTTTTTTACTAGCCCCCAAACCGCATCACAGGGGCCTCATGCTTTAGATATGCATATTAGGGCTGTAATGGATTGTGTCTTCCTTGTCTCTGTGGGGGCAGTCCTTCTGTATGCTGATCAAATTAGCTGTCAGCTCCAAAATCATGTGAGAGCTTGCCTACTTATTTGAGACCGCTAAAATGAAATGGATTTTGTGGTTTGAAGACATTCACTTTTTAACATTGGTGTGTTGAACCTAGGGGTTTTGTTCGTTTGATTCAAAAATAACGTGGTTTTCAGATCTCTCCAATAAGCAAGTTAATACATACGTATTTTTGTAATTTAAGTATACTTAATTGATGTACAGATTTTATATGTTCACCCAGTGAGGCCAATCTGTGTAATCAACAGCAAGGTCAAGAAACTGAACTTTACTCCTGCAGAGGTTATCTAAAGCCCTTTTAGTCACTACCTTCATCCCCAAGAATAATCACTATCCTAACACTGCAGATTTATTCTCCCTAGAATTTTATAGGGCATCAGATAGTCTGAGCTTGTTATTTTTAAAGTTCAAGAAAATAGGGGCACCTTGGTGGCTCAGATGGTTAAGTATCTGCTGTTTAGGTCATAATTTCCAGGTCCTCTTGGGCTCCCAGCTCAGTTGGGAGTCTGGTTTTCCCTCTCCCACTCCCGCTGCTTGTTTTCTCTCTTTCTTTCTCTTAAGTGAATAAAATAAAATCTTTAAAAAAAAAAAAAAAAACGTTCAAGAAGACTGGTTTTTTTAAAAAATGGGTTGGTTGGTCTAGGGGATTTGAAATTAACATATTAAGTCCAATCTGTGATAGTTGGTTTTAGATTCATGTGAATAGATGTCTTACTTTAATGGGTGAATGTATGGTTCCACCGTTTTTAAGGTTAAAACTCTTTCATTCCCAGTTTAAAGAAATGATGTAATGAACTGCCTCCAGTTCGAAGTTTGCAGTTTGTGTATACCAGTGACCACGTGGCACACGGGCAGAAGTAATTTTCCTTAACAGAATACTGTCTTTTGACTTCTCCAAGTGGTAATATTTACAGCCTTACATAAGTTACTCAAATTCAAACACCAGGGCTAATATTTTTTACTTTTGTTGAATACCTCCCAGAGTGCCAGGCGTTTATCTCCTAGGTTCTCTCGTCGTTTAGTGAGCTTAACCAAAGTGAAACCTGACTGATTGTGGGAAACGTTTTAGGAAATGGGGCTTCTCCACTCTTGAGGTTCTTTTGAAGTAATGATAAGTAGAAGTGATTAGGCTAAATTTTACTCCCAAAAACTTCTTGAATTTGTATGTGAGATGTTTCTGGAGAGGTGTAGTTAAGAAAATATCCCTAAAAAAAAAAAAAAAAGAAAATATCCCTGATTCTGGGGTTTGACCTGTGAAAATGAAGAGGAGGAGATGTGAAGTTCCTATCCATTGGGGCTTTGGCACTGGCTGTGTGGTTCCTGTTTGGCTGTAGAATAAGGTTCTTGGTCCATCTTTCCTGAGCACTGGTTCTTAACTGCGAATTCTGAAGATTGAGTGACAGGAGGAATAGTGTTTGACCATGTTGAACTTACTGAGCAAGAGTAGCACTTTCTGAGGGGAAAGGTTTTGAATTCACTGAATGCTGGAAATTGATTTTATTATATTATGGAGGATTTTTATTATTATATTTTTTTATTATGGAGGTCTATTTTTCTGTCATTGATTATATATTTCATATCCATACTCAAGGTTATTTTTGTCTGTCTTTCTGGCTACTCCAGAGATAATGAAACATTTCTTAAATTATGTCTTTCACCTCTGCCAGGGGCGTAGGTAAATCTCAGCTAGTATGAGTGTTTAAATTCTGCTTGACCTGAAGCTTGACTAGCTTTTATGTTGTTTTTCTCGTTATTCCTAGCACCTAGTCTTACTCCTGAGTGGTCTGCCACAAGTCTTTCTCTAACCTAACATTGAAAAACATATTTTCAGCTGCCTTTATGGCTCCTCAGTCACCCTGGAGTCAAGAGTATTTTTTCCATTACCTTCACGATCTAACAGCCTTCAGGAAAGACTTGAGTGTGAGACATCATCTGAGGTCTAATAATGACAGATTTTCACACTATATACTGTCTGTCCTTATAAACTTTGTATTAAATGTTTTGGCAGTGGGGCGCCTGGGTGGCTCAGTGGGTTAAAGCCTCTGCCTTCGGCTCAGGTCATGATCCCAGGGTCATCGGATCGAGCCCCGCATCCGGCTCTCTGCTCAGCAGGGAGCCTGCTTCCTCCTCTCTCTCTGCCTGCCTCTCTGCCTACCTGTGATCTCTGTCAAATAAATAAAATCTTTAAAAAAAAAAAGTTTTGACAGTGAAACTCTGTAGGATCGGGATCCCCAAGGAAAGAAGACACTTTGTTTTCTTAAAAGGAGTGGAAGTAGGTTACTCACATAAATGGGATGGAGTTGATAATGTCACAAAAACATGGACTTTGGGGAAAGAGGAGCCTGGGTTTCAGCCTCTGCTTGTGTGACCCTGGGCAAGTCATTTTACTTTTGGAGTGTTGGTTCTGATCTGCAGAATTGAGACAACTCCTAGGATTGTGAGGATTTTTGAATAGGGTATTTGTAAAATAGCCACTCAGCAATACTAATCTTCTCTATTCATTGGGTAAATTAGAATAACTTAGTCTTGGCAGTCTGTTACTTAACCATGAGGCACCTGATTTAGAATACCAAGATTTGAGGACAAGGGGTAGTGAAGGTACACTGACTACTTTCATGACTAAAGACTGGTGAGTCAATTCACTGTGAACCTGATAGAAAATGACATGTTCAGGTTGGCATGAGTATGACCATACCAAACAAAAATCCTTCTCAGAGTGTTCAACTATAGACCTTGAATTATTGTCTTCCATAGCTTGGTCTTAATCTTTTAGGCAGAAGCCCTTAGGAAGGGGCAGAAGGAAGGACATACCTTTGAGAAGTTGGGGCACATGATTCTTTATGCCTTCAATTAAACTTTTTCTATGAGAGAGGCAGCTTTGCTATCTTGTATGAGACAAGGGAATATGAAACTTTGGAATTTGACTTAAAATACCTTGACATTTTCAGCCTTATAATCTTAAAGTTTTTTCTTCCAACTTTTCGCTTTGAAAAATTAGAAACCTCAGGAAAGTTCCAAGAAAGATAAAATAAGTACCCATATACTCTTTGCTTAGATCTCCTGATCATTTTTGTCACATTTGCTTTAGTCAGCTGCAAATTCTGCATATAGCCTTAAAATTTTTTTGACACTAGACCTTATGATAGGTTAGCATGCTGGACCTTTATTGAAGGTAAGTGTTCTTTTGAAAGGAAATTTTCAGTAGCGGCAAACAATGCTGTATTAATGTTCTAACACATTTACCAACTAGCTCAAGATTTAAGTGCCAAGAGTATTAAAAGAGCTTGCGTACAGATTTTGTGTCTAAATTAACTGATGTGTTCAAGGTCCTCATGTAGAGACAAGTTCTTTAGGGGGGTGCCATTGGGATGGTGATAAAAGGGGCTTAACATTGGAGCTTGGATTGTTGGATTGTTAGCAGTCTAAATGGGACCTGTAGGCCTCTCATCTTTAAAATGGATTTAATTTAATATTTGAAGTTACTAAATGTTGAGCGTTTGTCTTGTTTCAATAATAAATTGACTTCTTGGAGGGGCACCTGGCTGGCTCAGTAGGGGGAGCACGTGACTCAGTCTCAGGGTTGTGAATTCAAGCGTCATCTTGGGCTTACTTTAAAAAAAAAAAATGAGTTCTTGGAACCCAGTGGTTTTTTTTAGAAACCTTCTTAAGAAATCTAGAACTTGGGGTGCCTGGGTGGCTTGGTCATTAAGCATCTGCCTTTGGCTCATGTCACGATCCCAGAGTTCTGGGATCAAATCCTTCATCAGGCTCCCTGCTTGGCAGGAAGCCTGATTCTCCCTCTTCTGCTCCCCATGTTTATGTTCCTTCTCTTGCTGTCTCTGTCAAATCTTAAAAAAAAAAAAAAAAGAAAGAAAATTCTGGAACTTTAGGGACACCTGGGTGGCTCAGTTGGCTAAGCATCTCCCTTCAGCTCAGGTCATGATCCCAAGGCCTTGGGATTGAGTACTGCATTGGGCTCTCTGCTCAGCAGAGAACCTGCTTCTCCCTTTTCCTCTGCCGCTCCCTCCCCCTGCTTGTGCGTATTCTGTCTGTCAAATACATAAAATCTTAATAACAACAAAAAAAGAATCTAGACCTTTAAAACCATTAGGTAGAGCTGGGTAAGTTGTTACTTGAAGAAATCACTCCTGCAGCAAAGCTGGATTCATTGTAGCAAATCTTAGTAGTGTGCCAGACATCAAGGTTGTAGAAATAATTCCTGCTCTACTAACACCAGTAGATCATTGCAGTGATGGGCAGGATACTGTGGAACACAGGAGAGAGACACTTAGTCTCCCGTGAAGGCATTGAGAAAGAGTTTTTGGGGGAAGCTGCCAGCATAGCTCATCAGGCCATGTCTAGCCATTTTGCTGTTGTAACAGTGGTTGGGTAATAGGGCAAACCAGTGGAGATGCAGAAGCACAGTCAAGTCTGGATTTTGTTTTAGCTGCTAAAACCCTAGTATTGGGGAAGGAGGGTTAGGATGTATAAACTCTCATGTAAAGTCCTGTGAGATACAGAGGTAAGGATGTCCCATCTTTATTAAGAAACTGTTGCAGGTTGTGTCATCTTGATCAGCTGTACTGAAAATGAATTTGCTCAAAATAGAGAAAATTTCTGTGTCCTATGTTAGAGCTCTAAAGAGGATAAAATGAAAGAAGCAACATGAGAGAGTATGAGCTCTGGAGACAAGGGGTTTGGCTTGCTACTTTGTAGTCCTGGGGAAGGGGCTTAAATTTTAGTCTGAGTGTCTGTGTCTTCCTTTGTACAGTAAGTCTCCTGCCTGCCTTGGTGTTATTGTGAGTTTTAATTTGTGAAGTGATAGGACAGGGTCTGGCCTTCTAGATACTCCGTAAGTATTACATTTTCTTGCTTCATTCAGCTATACCACTACTAGTACCTTACAGACTGTTGCATATTTAAGACCATAGACTTTAAATTGTGATAATGTATTTACAAGTAGCAGTGTAGTGTTTAGAAATGTGAAATTTAGCTGATATATTAATCAGCTGTATATTTAGTTATAAATTTAGCTATATATTCTTTTGGGTCAAATACCAAATTTTAGCCTAATTATCTCCTGTGGAAATGATTCTTTGCAACGTGTGTCTTAAGACATTTAGAGATTTGACATTTCTGGAAGTGTGTAAGTAAGAAAAAGTAATCAGATTTTTAAGTTATTTCTACCCTGCCCTTAGTCCTACAGCCTTTTGACAAGGTTTTTAGCATCTCTGCGCCTTTGTTCCTTCCCTCTCTTGGATAAAAGGTCCTTACTAGACAATTTCCAATGTTTAGTTTAACTTTAGAATCTTAAGAAACCAAAATATTAGGTTGTCTTGTGCCTATTATTACAGATGCACAATCCCTTTAATTAAATTCCTCTTACTTAGTACTATTTTGTAATTTAAAGGGATTTTTAGGGGCGCCTGGGTGGCTCAGTGGGTTAAAGCCTCTGCCTTCGGCTCGGGTCATGATCCCGGGGTCCTGGGATCGAGCCCCACATCGGGCTTTCTGCTCAGCGGGGAGCCTGCTTCTCCCTCTCTCTCTCTGCCTGCCTCTCTGCCTACTTGTGATCTCTCTCTCTCTCTCTCTGTCAAATAAATAAATAAATAAAATCTTTTTTTTTAAAAAAAGGATTTTTAGATTTGTGATTTATTCATTCTTGTCTCAGGGTGAAGAGGTAGTAAACATTACTTTAAAGGTAGTAAAGAGGTAGTAAACATTACTTTAAAACATTACTAGTAAAGGAACTTCTTTTACATGGATCATCAGTATTCTGTCAAGCCAGTTTGGGGCTTTTCTTTAGTATCTTACTGTGAATTAGAAAAACTATTTTTAAAGGGTTTTTAAAAGGTATAACAGCTTAAAAAATGTATGAGAGTGATCTCTAATCTCTTCTGCTTAGAGATAATCAGTGTTAAATTTTTTAGTGTTCAGTTGATTGCTTACTGTAAGCTGATAATTCCAGTTTAGATATATTAATCACCCAATATTAAAGAATTTGAAGAAAAATCTATTTTAGAATATAGTGTGTATGTTTGAACAAGTGATTCAGCACATTTTGCTGAGGTGTTTCACAATGTAAATGACAAACAGAAGGCTAGCATACTTTGGGGATATATATGAGTATAAAAGTACGGTGAAGGTTCTTAAAGTCCTTGTAGGGGGTCTTACTTCCTTGTCTGGCTGGGATTGGGTTACTGGGACATACTAACAAGTCTTATGTAACTAGGTAAATAACACTTAGGTTTTTACTCAGGAACCAAGCAAATTACATGAAAGTAAAATTACATTGGCATCAGTTCTCAGAAGTGGGTGACTGAAAATATTTTGGAATAGTTCTAATGTTAGGATACCACTGTTAGACTCCTGTATAAATTAGGACCTTCATATCCTTACCTGGTCATTCTTTCTATGTGTAAATTGTCAAAAACAGGGTCATAGTGTTTGGTATCTTATTTTTAAAAATTTAAAAATTTTTAAAAAGTTTTAATTTTAAAATTTAAAAAATTTTTAAAAATCTATTTAAAAAGAACTGTTCGTGTTTTGGGTTTTTGAGATTTTGAGTTTTGTTCTCTTATTTTTTTTCCTAGTATAAAGATGGCATCTGTCTGAAAACTCAAATGGATATTAAAAAGCATGTAATAGTGGGGCGCCTGGGTGGTGCAGTTAGTTAAGCGTCCAACTCGGTTTCAGCTGGGGTTGAGAGATTGAGCTTCTCGTCAGACTCCATACTCAGCATGGAATCTGCTTAATTTTCTCTCTTCCTCTGCCCCACCTCCCACTCCCCCCCAAAAAAAAAAGTCATAACATTTAACAGCACCTACTCTATGCCAGGCACTTTTTTTGGTGCTTTGTGTCTATTAACTCATTTAATTTTCATAATGGAGCTATTATCCCCATTTTACATAGAGGAAACTGAGGCATACAGAAGTTAAGTGTCATACTCAAAGTCTCCTGGCCTAGTCGGTGGCAAAACCTAGATGGTTTGAACCAGGAAGTCTGGTTTTAGAATCTGCTCGTAACTACTTGCTGCATGAAGAAAATAAAATCAGGCATTCTAGCACCCAGCTACTTTTTTTAACTTTTTTTTTAAATCAGAATGTCCTTCTACTTACATTAAGGTGTATAGATTTTGTTTTAGAAAGCCATTGGCTTAACTGACATATTCCTTCCATGTCAGCATTTTAAATGGCTGTACAGATTGTATTATGTGTTAAAAAAAGGGAAACTGAAGGGTGGCTTGGCCCTATTCTCATTCTTTTTTCCTTTTAGAGTCGTAAGTAAAATCATGCTACAAATGCTGGTTGAGGAGGTGTTCATTCCCCTCTCCCCTCCCTGATTGTCACCCTAGGCCTCCAAAATCTGGAATCACCTCTGTTGTTGGTCATTGTCTTTGAAATTTTCTCTTTTTTCTTAAGATCTTACTTTATTTGTCAGAGGGACAAATATTTGTCAGGGGAAGTGGGAGGCAGAGGGAGAAACAGGGTCCCCACTGAGCAGGGAACCTGAGGCAGGACTTGATCCCAGGAACCCAGGATCGTGACCTGAGCTTGAAGGCAGACACTTAAACCCATTGAGCCACCCACACCCTCTATAAGGGTCTTTAAAGGAGACCGTTGGTTATTCGAGAAATTTGTCTTATAGCTAGCACTTTCCTTGTTTTAACAGAAATGGCAGGAAAACACTGAGTGTCCTTCTGTAGAAGCCAGGAGGGGCCGTGATGTTCCCAGGGTCATGCACAGTAGGGTGGGAGTCATCTGTACGTTGTTAAGGCCATGATCACTGATCAGGCGTCAAAGGGAGAAGATGTCTGAAAGAGTAAAAGGCGGAGGACAGCTTTAGGCAACAGCCCTGTTTTTTGTTTTTGTTTTGTTTTTTTTTTCACTAGGAGAGAAAAGTGTGGTCAGAATGGTAAAGAGGTTGATAGGCTGAAGTTCTAGGGAAAACCACCACTGTCCCGAAACAATTCAGTGAAAGGTTGGTTGTCTGTGCCAGAGGCGGTAGCAGCAGCAAGGGAGAATCTTGGCAAAAGGCAGTTAGATTTGACTCCCTGATTCTTGAATCAAGCCAATTTAAGAATAAAGAAGAAATAGGCATAAACACTACACACAGTCTTGGGATACCACTGAGGCTATCTTTTGCATTTCTAATTACTAATAAAGCCAAAGACTGAGTTTTTGTATTCTCTTCTTTAAATGGGTGACATATCTGGTGATAGGAACCAGTTCTATATCTTCCCTGTGTCAAACAGTAGAGACTGGCACTAACAAAGTCTGTAGCACTGATGTCAACACTGAACACAGCTTGTTTCTTCTGTTGGAATGTGAATTCTCATTTTGAGAGTATTTTGTAATATGTGCTAAAGGATTAGGAAATGAAATTAAACAACTTACAAGAACTGTTTTATTACTGAAAATTTGCTTACCATGAGTGCCTATTCAGCCACTCTGGTCTGGTCCTAGAAAAATCCAGAGCTTACCCTCTTAATCCTTCTTAAGTCCTCTTTTCTCAGGTTAGCCTGGCCTCTTCCTCCCTCAGTTGCGTGAGGTTGGTAGCTGGGGTCCTGCTCTTACTTGGGGCTGCTATATGTAATGACATAGATTGTCCTAAGCCTGGCATGTCAGTATGGTAAATATTTCTAAGTGTTCTTAACTATATGAGGTTTGCAAGAAAGGAAAGCAGAGACTATCAGACCAAGTAGTTTTCTAAACGTTTTGTAGCAGTGCAGTCCTTTCGTATGAAGTCAGGTGGAAGTCCCAGCGTATAACAGATAAAATCCCTTATTTCTGTCTCTGATTCTTTTAAGCAAGTGGGTCACGGGGGCTCTGAAGAGGTTGGGTGACTTGTCTTAGGGTCACACAGATAGCCTTGAAACAAGTAAGGATATGGAGTGGTGATTTTCCTGGTAGTTCTGTAATTGAATTCACTTGTTTGCTTTACCACTAGTGAAAAGGAAGAAGATGATAATGAGAAAAGAGAAGATCCAGGTGATAACTGGGAAGAAGGTGGAGGTGGTGGCGGCAGTGTAGAGAAATCTTCAGGCCCCTGGAATAAAACAGCCCCAGTGCAAGCACCTCCTGCTGCAGTAATTGGTAAGCTTAATATTTTATTCTCCTACAGCTGTCTGTGTGTAATTCAGTGTACTGTTGGCATGCAACTAAATGAATGCTTGTAGTACAATGAGTGGGGTTCCTTTCTGCTCTTACGAGAGATGTTTGTATTTGTCCGTTTGAAGAGTTTCACATCCTGTGTAAAGGAATTTAGACCTTAAGAGATGTGCTTTTCTGTAGGCTCCTTAAATTTATATGTAAACTAACTTGCCAAACTTAAATACTTGTAATTTGGGTCAATTTTTGACAGTTGGCTAAGGGATATTGTACCTATGTTTCCACCTGTCTTTTTATTTTTTACCCTGTTCCTCATTTACTCTGTCTTGAGGCATGAATTCTCAGAAGGGCACATTTTATCAACTCCTAAGAGTTGATAAGAAGAGGTTCTTGGCGGGAGCATGAAGAAGTGTTAGATCTTCTAGTGGGGTGTTGCCCACCAGAGGGCAACAGCGAAGTGTGTGAGCAGGTGCACAGTGTATCTGTGGTATTAACATTTCCTGGTGTGGGGGCATGGTGTTTAGGAAACAGATGTCTCAAAGGGTTCCTTAGAAATGGCAGTGTTGAGAGAAGTTTGAGAAACATTATGTTATAACATATACCCATTTTTTTTAAATGCAGAATAATAGAATAATAGTTCACTCCAAGTCTTACTGCCCAGATATCACACATAATTAGTATGTGTCAGCATTCTTGGCATCCTTTCTAGCCCTTTGCTAGGTGTATATATATGTTTTTCCATTTAGCTTTTTTTACTTTCTCTCTGATGACCTGAGCATTGCTAACCTCTGTGTCCAGGTCTCCATCCTCACCCAGTTTGCCCCATCAGCAGCGCTTGCCATAGCTGATCACCCCAGGACACCACAGTCTCCTGCTCCCTCCACTGTTGATTCTGTCTCCCTGGCTGGACTTTATTTTCTACCCCAGTGGTCAGCCCCTGCCTCTCTCTTTTCTGTGCCCTCCCTCCCTTGACAGTGTCCACATGCCGGCAACTCCAAAAAATTCACACCAGCTAACATCTCTCCTGACCTCCACACACGCTTAGCTGCCAAGCCGGCATCTCGATATCCGCATATCCCCAGCTGAACTCATGTACGGTGGACCCTTGAACAATGCGAGGGTGGGGGCCCTGAACCTCTGTGCAGTCAGATCCACGTTTCACTTCTGGCTACCTCAAAATTTAACTACTGAGAGCCTGCTGTGACTAAAAGCCTTAAGAGTAACAAACATATCAATAACCAGTTACTAGTTGTTATCAGTAACAACATATATTTTATATATTTATCCTACTATATTCTTAGAATAAGCTAGAGGAAGAATATTAAAAGCGTAAAGAAGAAATCCATTTACAGTTCTCTTACCGTATTTATCAAAAACATGAACGTGTTAGTGGAGCCATGCAGTTCAAACCCATGTCAGGGGTTAGCACACCGCTTTCCTAATCTCCTTGCTGTTCATTCAGTCCCTTAGGCCACAACTCTTGGAGTCCTCTTTGATGCCTTTTCCTTGCTCCACACCTAAATCTCATTTGTCAGTAAATTTGTTTTGTCTTTATTTTCAAAATCAGACTCTGTGACTAGTTCTCTCCAGGGCCACTGCTACCACCCTGCTTGGAACTGTTAATTTTTATATGGATCAGTGAGGTCCTCTCTTTGCTGGTCTGCCTGCTTCTGTGCATGCCCCCTCCTCGGGGGAGAAGCTGAAGTTCTCAGCGACCTCCAAGGCCTGGGATCCCTGCCTTGTGATCCCTTCTTCTGACTTGCTGTTTCTTTGAATCTGGTCCTCGCTCACCCTGCTTCTTGAGGGTGTCAGGTACACTGCTGCCACAGGCCCTTTGTGTCTAGGTTCTCATCCTGAATCCTCTTTCCTTTATATTAGGAGCCTCTAAGAAAGCTGCTTCTGCAAAGGGCCAGATAAGAGGTAATTTAGATTTTGAGGGCCGCGCGGAAGAGGATTTTAATTGCCCAGCCCTGCTGTGACAGCACAGAGACAGCTGATGCAGGCAGAGTGTCGCTGCATTCCAGTGAGCCATTTAGGAAAGCTGGAGTCGGACCAGATGTGGCTTGTTTGCCTACGCTAGCTAGGTTTGCCTCCTTACGGCTTTTAGGCCTTGTTTGGTTTCCACCTCAACACTGAGACCCCTGCCCGTCGTGTGCTCCCTTTACAATCCCTTCCCCCACTCATTTTTGGTATGGCACCAACCTTTACGTGGATGCGCCTCCTCCCTCGAGCCGAGCACTGCCCCACAGTACTTTTTTTTTTTTTTTTTTTTTTAAGATTTTTTATTTATTTGTCAGAGAGGGAGAGAGAGCAAGCACAGGCAGACAGAATGGCAGGCAGAGGCAGAGGGAGAAGCAGGCTCCCGCTGAGCAAGGAGCCCGATGTGGGACTCGATCCCAGGACGCTGGGATCATGACCTGAGCCGAAGGCAGCTGCTCAACCAACTGAGCCACCCAGGCGTCCCCCCACAGTACTTCTTGCAGTGTGATAGAATAGCATTGTTCGCTGAAATAGCTGCTAGCCACAGGTGGTGGTTGCGCACTTAAAATGCTACTAGACTACTAGAACTAAGGAACTGAATTCTTAAGTTTATTTCATTTCAGATGGCTGCATGTGGCTAGCAGCCTAAATATCCAGTCCAGTTCATGAAGGCATGTCCTTAACATTTGTATCTTCCACCATGCAGTTTAGAACAGCGCCTGACACAGCAGGTGCTCAGTCACTAATGAATGCGTGCGATACTACAGCTTTCCCACACTTAATTAAAAGCTGTATGAGACAATAAGCCTTTATAGTAGTAGTAGTCAAATGGCTGCATTATATTGCGGCTAATAAATGATGGCGTAGGCGTTTATTTGAAATGAAGTTTTTGATAAATGGAAAACACACATAAAGTACTGAATCCGTATTAAGAAAGGGGAGAGAAAAAATGATACATAAGGAAAGGCTGAAAGATTCTGTCCCGAAAACATTAGCCATCCTGGGAGACTTTGGGCTGCTCAGCTGCCTCATTCTTTTCCTGCTTTACCTGTATTTATAAAATAAGACAAAGATCCTTAAAATCCACTGTGGAAGACAAATTATTAAAGATCTGTAGTGGCTTATTTTTACTAGTCTTTTAGAAGTAAATATAGACACAAGCATTTTCATAAGTAAATTCTTTACACATGGTGTGTTATCTAACCCACCAAACAGATAAAGAAGTCATTACCCACATTTACCTGTATGTAAACTGAGGGCTGAGGTTGTGCTGTTCTGAAAGACAGTAGTAGCTGACAGACTGTCTCCCGGTCCACAAACAAGATTCCTCTCCCAGTTTGAAAGAACTCATTTACATAGGTAGTCGAAGTGTTGTACATGGAAGAGAAGTTAGAAGACTGCCCCTGAAAGAGAAGAGTATTTTCACTGTCAGACATTTTCTCAGATAACTTTCTTCTGTTCAGAGAGACTTCTTGTGTAGGTATTGGGGTTTTTTTCTGTAATTGGGAATGCGGGACTAGCTTATTAGAATGCCAAGGCATTTGAATAGTTGCTTTAAACTGTAATGAAATGTTAGTTACAGAGACCCCAGAACCGGCAATGACTAGCGGTGTGTATAGGCCTCCTGGAGCCAGGTTAACCACAACAAGGAAAACACCACAAGGACCACCAGAAATCTACAGTGATACACAGTTCCCATCCCTGCAGTCCACTGCCAAGCATGTAGAAAGCCGGAAGTAAGTACTGTCAACTCCTGCCTTTTGTCTGGGAACCCTGTCCCTTGGCCAGCGAGTGGGATATAGGAGATAGGAAAACCCACCTGAGGTAGAAGGGGAGGGGATCTCCTTGGTAAAGCCCAGGCTACAGCCGATAGGCAGCTGCGCATTATGTGGAACTTAACAAGCATGAGGGTGGGGAAAGGGGAAGGACCCTGGAAGGGGGCAGTGGGTAAGAAGCACCAAAGACAGACATTGTCTACAAAAGTTTCTTTATTCCTGGTTTGTGTTGTTCTGTAGCTATGACATGTATCTATTTAGAATTCTTTGTAAGCACATGTTCCTTATAACATGGAAACTAGAAATGTAAGAGCAATATTTCATTGTATTCCCCGTTGATGTGAAAAGATGAAAGATGTTGGCATTTATAAATCTAATATTAAAATAATCTTATTTCAGCAGGTACTTAAAATGAATGCTACCTGGAATTAAATGACCACATATGGCACTTCCACATCCTTTGTAGGGACATGAATTTTTTTTTTTTTTAAAGTAAATAAAGTGGCAAGAAATGTAAAGGACATCAGATGGAAATACTGGTTTTGGTGGGGGGTGGCTTTTAAAGTAAATACCAGTCTTTTTGTCTCTTTGAGAGCCCATCTGGCTTGAACTTAAGCCTCCATTGGACTTGCTCCTCTGCTCTGTCCTACAGAATAAGGGGCGGTGATTCCCCACGGGACTCAACTTGCTTTATCTGATCCACTCCCATCAAGGAGAAGTGAGGAGAAATCATTGAATAATGAGTAGAACCTGACTTGAATCAGAAAATTGTTGCCCTTAGGCATAAAGAGATGTATTGTTTGTATTTACTAAAAATAAAAGTGACTCTTAGAAGGAATCACCGTGTCATCAGATAGCCTTTTGACTCTGCAGTTGTCTTCAAGTTGGTCCCAAAATAGGTTTGCAGTAAACAGTATTCAAATAGATTGCTGCCACAGAAAATAGGACCATAGAGATTCAGTATTTGTGTTTTCTGTTTCTTTGAAGCCCAGAAAATGATCTGATAATGATTTTATGTGCAGGTTTCCCCCGCTGTCGAAAGTAGAGAGTTCCTATGAGATGGTTCCTAAGCCAGAAAGGCATAAAGCAAAGAGAGTCCCCATTTCTGAAGGTTGCATTACACTGCTTTGCTGTTACCGGAAGACCTACTTTCTTTCCTAACTTAACACTAACTGAAAGAAATCTGAAGAGGCTTTTCACTGTTAGGAAAAAATATGTCACCATACTAACGTAGGTCTTTTGTAAAAGCAAGTGATGTAACCCAAACTTAGGGAAAGCAGGATTCCTCTACCACTTTCCCCTCTTCCTCCCTCAGGATACTTCAAAGGGGGGGGGGTGTGGCTTGCTTTTTTTTTTTTTTTTTTTTTTTTTTTTTTGTTGGAAGGGGGGGGGGGGTGGGTTTTTTTTTTTTTTTTTTTTTTTTTTTTTTTTTGGGAGGATCGACAACCTAGTGAAGAAGAAATTTACTGATTACATTTCTTTTCCCTTAGGGATAAAGAAATGGAGAAGAGCTTTGAAGTAGTAAGACACAAAACTAGAGGTAGGGATGAGGTTTCAAAAAACCAGGCCCTTAAACTTCAGCTAGACAACCAGTATGCTGTGCTTGAAAATCAGAAAAGCAGCCACACACAGTACAATTAAGGAATGGTCTTTGCTAACCCTTCTAAGGTAACTAGACTGCAGCTAACCACCAGGAACAGCCATTCATCATCTGATCTCTGCTGGACCCACAGCCGATGCAGACCACTCGATATAAGTGACCGGCCCTTGGCACTGTGGAGGTGCAGGTGTCACAGCTGCTTTTTGTATATACTGGATTTAGGGGGATTCTCACTGTTGTGTAAATGTGTGAACTAGATTCGGCAGTGTTCTTTCGTTGTTACTCTGCCAATACAAAAACAAACTGCAGCCAGTGGTCATTTCAAAATCTTTTTATGTTCAGATACTGAGCCTTCGTAAGGGCTGACTACCTCAGGTTTGCTGCACTCGTTGCGGACTTCATGTGGATCACAACTTCTGGACACGGAAGGTTACAGCTAGTATGTGTCGGTGTGAAGCTTGAAACCAGCTCTACTGGATTCCTATCAGAAATCCTGCAGAAAGTCAGCCATCTGGGTTCTGATCTGCTGTAAAAGATGAAGATTTAAGTGACCTTAATTAACCTGTCCTGTGCCCCACCCTTAAGGATATTCTGTAGTGGGCTGTGTTAGACTTCTTGGAACATGCCGCTCTCAAAAGAACTCATGTGTTCAGATAATCTCTGTAGGGTTGTGATTTTATAATTTAAGCTTTGAGTTGTATTCTGAGGTAACCACAAATTAAATTCAACCAAACTTGGGTCCACCAAGTGGGAAAGTGGGTAGGGGAGGGAGTAATCTTATTTCTTTTAGTAATTTTTTATTTGGGTAGTGCTTTTTCTGTGTTCCACCCATTAAGGCCTTTTTTTTCCTTTTTTTTTTTTTTTTCTTTGACTTGGAATAAGTTCTTTGACAGAGCATATTGCTTGGTTAAATAAGTGACCTGAAATATGCATTAGAATTGTAAAATGTCTCATGAATTTGCCAATCCTTAGAGTGGAACCAAATAGCCTTTGATGTCAAGGGCAGTGGATGTGGGGGGCTCTACTTCAGGTGCTGCTAAGCCTCCTCTAATCAGGTCTAAACTGTACAGTAAACTGCAGTGGAAAGAGAGTGGGTTCTGCTCAGGCCAAGGGATTCACTGACCGGCCCTTAGCAGTTTAGAGCGATGTGAGCAGAACCGGAAGCTAAAACCCATTTAGGTTTTCACAGATCTTGAATATCTTTGACAGGATTTCCAGATAACTTGTGCCCAAATTTTTCAGGTATTGGACATTCTAAAGATGCAGTGATTGTGCCAGTTTAGCTCTGTTACCAACCTCCTGGTATGTCTTTATGTTCATTTGAAGAGTCAGGGGTAAAAGGCGATGTAGCACTTCTGCTTTTAATAATTACAGCTTAAACTATCCAGTAATTTTTAGTGCTTAAAGGGACTTCAGGAAGCTACCCAGGATTACTGAAAAGTCTTTCCATCTAATGAGATAGTCTGGTAATTTACTAGTTTTGTATCTTCGGTTCAGTAGAAATATTTCAAAGTGGAATGTGACCACTTGATGCAGAGTCTGGGTTTCTCTCTAATAAATCCCTTTGCCAAATGCAGGAGTTGCAGACTTGCCCCTGGCAAGAGTGAAGCAAGTGAGCAAGTAAAACTACCCCGGCATGGTCAGCTCCAGGATTTCAGTCTTGATGAAAGTGTCAGTGCAGAAATGACTCCTGGGAGGTCACAGTATCTCCTGACAGGACCTGCCAACCACATCTGGGCCATGACTTCGGTGGTGTTTGAGGTGGCAGGCAGGGTGCCTACCTTCTGGTGTGCTGGGGTGAGCAGCCGAGCCAGCCAAGGAGAGGTTGGATGATTAAGCAAGAAACAAGGGATTCTTGGTTAAACTGAAGACTTCATTTGGGAACCAAAAATCTTAACAAATAATCTCTTGGATCTTGAGCCACACATTTCCCCTGAAAAGTACGCATTTTTTTTCCAGCAAAATTTTGTTGGGGGTTATGTTACTGAGGAATGAACTGAGATGAGTATGTGGAACTTTTATTTAATAGCATACTATACTAGAAATCTGAAGACCTGCAGGAGATTTAAAATTCCAACTCTTGTTATAACTTTTTAAAAGATGGTGAAATATAAAAGTGCACATGAATCAAGTTTTAATATACTGTATGATGGGTGGATGAGGCTGTCCATTGTACCATTTCTTTCTTTGAATTCTCAGGCATGGTTTGGCAGTGCAAGAACTCTGTAACATTAACAAATTCAATAAAAAGTAAATATATGGATTGTGCAGTCTGATTGTTTTTATTTTTAACCCTTAACATGTATCCTCTTTTTTTTTTTTTTTTTTTTTAAAGATTTTGTTTATTTACTTGACAGATCACAAGTAGGCAGAGAGGCAGGCAGAGTGAGGGGGGAAGCAGGCTCTCTCTGCTGAGCAGAGAGCCCGATGTGGGGCTCAATCCCAGGACCCTGGGATCATGACCTGAGCTGAAGGCAGAGGCTTTAACCCACTGAGCCACCCAGGCGCCCCTATCCTCTGTTTTTGAAAATGGCTAATTGATGTCACTCCTCCATCGCTGGAGGAGGATGGTACTCCTCAACTCCTGTTCCAGGAACGTTTGCAGAATGTTAACGAGACAGACCTGCAAGGAAGGTGGCTGCAGCGCTAGGATGAGTATTCTTTACGAAAGTTGAAGCATTGAAATGTATGTTTTTTTCTTTGTTAGTGTATTAAATTTGTCATAAACCATAGCAAGGGAATCTGCAATCTTTACTGTGTAGAATAAAGATCTCGGGCCTTGTCCCAGGAGAAGCTTACACATTTGTCAAATGATGAGCAACCATTTTAAAGTTAAGGATTTAGTCTGCATTATAGTTCCCTACATTTTCTAGGCTAGAGAAGGTATTTTAAGTCACTTTTGGTAATGGAGTTTTAATGTTTAATGTTAACAATTGCTGCTAGGGCATTCTGGCTACTTGATTGAGATTTTTCTTGACAGCCCTACTTAAAATAGAACACTTACCAAAAAAAAAAAAAAAAACATTCCCTGTCACTAACGTCCCTCTTAAAATCTTCCATAGTTGGGGTTTTTATTTTTTGGTGTTTTTTGTTTTTTCTTGAGCCGAAAGTTGCACTCCTAAAGTTTACATGTAAGTACTGTTTTTAGTCTCAAAAATTGTGCAACCATCACTCTGAATTCTGGGACATATTCCTCATCCTCCCCTCCCCCTGCCAAATTCCATACCCATTAGCAATCCTTGACCATTTCCCCAAGTCCCCTGCCCTAGGCAACAACTATTCTTCGTCCCTTAGACTTCTCTTTCTGGACATCTCCCATAAACATGGCTGTTCGACGGTCTTTTCAGACTAGCTTCTGTGACTTGGTAGGTGTCTGAGGTCGTCCATGTAGCATGCATTAGCACTCTGTTCTTTGTATTGCCAAACAGCTTTGTGGATGCCGTGTTCAGTGTTCGTTCATCACTTGAACATTTGGGTTGTTTCCACTTTATCCTTGTTACGAATAATGCTGCTATGAACTTCCATGTATAAGGTGTCAGTATGTTTTCGATCCTTTTTCTGTATTTAGGGGTGAAATTGCTGGGTCATACACCTTTTTGAGTCACTGCCAAACTTTTAAGTGGCTTCACCATGTTACATTTCCACCAGTGCTATCTGAGGATTATTTCTCCACATGCTCATAATTACAGAGTTATACCTGACGAGTTCTAGTCATCCTAGTTGGTGTGAGCTGTTACCTTGTGGTTTTGATCTGCACTTCCGGAACTAGTGACTAGTGATGCTAAATATCTGTGTGCTTACTGGCCATTTGTGTATCTTCGGAGAAATGTCTATTCAAATCCTTTGCTAATTTTTTGTTTTTGTTTTCATTATTGAAAGTTTTTTATATATTCTGGATACTTGTACCTCATCATTGTAATTGGTAATTATCTTCTCCCATCTTTATTTTCTTACTGTGTTTTGAAGCACAAACGTTTTTAATTTTGATGAACCCCAGTGTATCTTGTTCCTTTTGTTGCTAGTGCTTTGGGTGTGTCTAAGGAATGTGACTTAACCAAGGTCATAAATATTTATCCTTATTTTGAGAGTTTTGTAGTTTTAGCTCTTCCATTTAGATATTTAATCCATTTTGAGTTAATTTTAGAATATGGTGTGAGGTAGGAGTCTAACTTGGTTCTTTTACATGTGGATATCCAGTCATCCAGTGCCATTTGCTGAAGACTCCTCTGTTATTTGGTATGCTAAACATTTTACTTGTCTATCTGCCTTTACTGGGATATGAGACTGGTCTGGAGTAGAAACCTGCAGGAAGGGATGTTGAGTTTGGAGTGCGGGATACGAATAGGGAAGAAGAGCGAGGCAGATTATGGTGACCGACGAAAGCGGTTGAGGCCAAAGTCCACACAGGCATTCCCTGGGTTGGAGTTTCCCTTCCAGAGCACTGCTATAAAGCAAATACTGCAATAAAGTGAGTCAAATGATTTTTTTTTATTTCTCTGGACAAAAGCTATGTTTATACTGTAGTCCATTTAAGTGTGCAAATTGGACTGCCTAAACAATTTAATGCCTTAATTAAAAATGTTTCTATAAAATAACTATCATCAGAACTTCTGGCGAGTCATAATCTTTTTGCTGGGAGGATCTTGCTTTGATATTGATGGCTTCTCACTGACCAGTGTGGTGGTTGCTGAGGGTTGGGGTGGCTGGGGCAATTTCTTAAGACAACAATGAAGTTTGCTGTATTGACTCTTCCTTTCAGAAAGCATTTCTATGTAGCACTGTGATGCTGTTTAATAGCATTTTTTTTTAAAGATTTTATTTATTTATCTGACAGAGAGAGATCACAAGTAGACGGAGAGGCAGGCAGAGAGAGAGAGAGAGAGAGGGAAGCAGGCTCCCTGCTGAGCAGAGAGCCCGATGCGGGACTCGATCCCAGGACCCTGAGATCATGACCTGAGCCGAAGGCAGCGGCTTAACCCACTGAGCCACCCAGGCGCCCTTTAATAGCATTTTTTAAAAAAGATTTATTTCTTTTAGAGAGTGCGCCCACGTGTGTGCGCCAGTGACAGGAGGGGCAAAGGGAGAGAGTCTGAAGCAGACTCCCTGCTGAGTATGGAGCCTAACGCAATACTTCGATCTCATGATCCTGAGATCATGACCTGAGAGGAAACCAACAATCAGATGCTTAACCGACTAAGCCACCCAGGTGTACCTCTACTTGATAATATTTTACCTGCAGTAGAACTACTTTCAGAATTGGACTCAGGCCTCTGAAACCCTGCCACCGCTTTATCAGCTCAGTTCACGGGATATTCTTGGTCCTTTGTTGCCATTTCTTTTCATTTAAGGGTTTATTTGAGAGGGAGGGAGAGAGCTAGAGCAAGAGAGCGAGCACAGGAGCAGGAGGTGTGCTCCCCTCCCCTACACAGTGTGACTTGTCCACAGGGAATTTGTGTGTTTGTTTTTTTTTTAAATGTTCCCCAGTTAATTCTAATGTGTTTGGGACACACTGGGTTACTTCCAAATAAGAGACAGATGACTTCTCTGTGACTGAGCTGGAAAAGTCACAGGGCTAGAGAAATGGAGAAATTGTTTTCAGTTGTATTCTTAGCCCAGAAAGGATGGCTCATGTTTGTAAATGCATTCTTGGATACTCTGAAATGGGGGCAAATTCATACTGAAATGGGGGGGGGGGTCTGTAAGGTGAAATATTAAATTATTTTGATTTTTATGTATACCTATTTATAGTTCAGGAATTATCAAAATAAATACCATTTTTAAGATTTCCCATCATTTCTTAGAAAATGACCTCACCATTAACAGGATTCCTGTAGCTACTTTGTTTTCCTTCTCTATACAGTGATCTTATTCCAGTGGCCTTGTGTCTTGACAGTAAATGTGACTGTTCCAGAATTCACTCCCTGCAATTGTTAATCTGCCCTACCCTGCTTGTGGCCACTTTTAATTTGCTCATCCATTATGTTGCCCAGTTACAAAACCTCTGGGTTTTACGGGTTTCTTCAGTTCTCCCTGATGACTCCAAAATGAACCATAATTAACTTTGCAAGAGATGAAGAGATAAGCATCAGCATCTGCAGAATCCCGCAGCTCGTCTGCTTAGGAATTGGAACCTCAGATGCTTCTACCACCCACACTCTTGGCCTGAGATTCACTTCACTCACCAGCTTCTTCCTTTTAAGGGTCAGATGGTCGCACTTCGCATCCTTTTTAATGGTGGGTAGGCACAGACAGGAGTCCTCTTAGACTCGATTCTGGCTTTAACATGCTGGCACCATTGGGATTTTCTTCCTGAGTTTCTCTGATTTTACAGTTGAAATGTACGTCTTTAATTAGTACCTGAATTAAAGCTGGAAATCAGGAACTCCCATCCTCAAAAGCACCGTGAGAATGGGGGTAAAAGAAGGCTGCAAGCTTCCATTATACTTCTTCGTTCTTCCCTGACATTCCCTTCTTCCTTCTTTCTCCTTCTTTTAAACCTTAGCTCCAGCTGAGAGCTAAAAAAAAGTCAGGGCGCCTGTGGGTGGCTCAGTGGGTTAAAGCCTCTGCCTTCCGCTCAGGTCATGATCTCAGGGTCCTGGGATCGAGCCCCACATCGGGCTCTCTGCTCAGCGGGGAGCCTGCTTCCTCCTCTCTCTTTCTGCCTGCTCCTCTGCCTGCTTGTGATCTCTGTCAAATAAATAAATAAAGAAAATCTTTTTAAAAAATCACTGAAGTGTTAAATAGTAAATCATTCATTGGAATTTTTAAAAAGCACTGATACAGTGGGCTGCCTGCCTGGCTCAGTTGATTAAGCAACTGACTCTTGATTTCAACTCAGGTCCTGATCCCAGGGTCCTGAGTTTGAGCCCCGAGCTGGGCTCCATGCTCCAGGCAGAATCTGGATGGGATTCTCTCTCTCCCTCTGACCCTCCCCATGCTTGTGTTCTAAATAAATAAACAAAACAAATAAGATCTTATAGTAAAAAAATACACGTAGTATTTAACCTTGAGCCAGGCACACTTCTAAACAGGAACAAGTGTTGCTCATTTAATCCCTGGCCGTCCCTTCACTATGAGAAAATAGGATCTTAGAGGTTAAGTAGGGGCGCCTGGGTGGCTCAGTGGGTTAGGCCGCTGCCTTCGGCTCGGGTCATGATCTCAGGGTCCTGGGATCAAGTCCCGCATCGGGCTCTCTGCTCAGCAGGGAGCCTGCTTCCCTCTCTCTCTCTCTCTCTCTCTGCCTGCCTCTCCGTCTACTTGTGATCTCTCTCTGTCAAATAAATAAATAAAATCTTTAGAGGTTAAGTAGTTTGCCTAAATCCCAAGGCTGGTAATGAAGGTGCTGGAATTCCACCCCAGGTGTTTTGGCTCTAGCACGTTCTTAAACCTGAGGCTTTGCTTCCACTCCTTAGCTGGAATTAATGCCGGAGAAGCGAGGTGGGAAAGAAACATTTCTCTGGTTTGACTTGAAAATACCTTCTGCCGAAGTCCCATCCCAAGGTCAGCACAGATGCACTAGAGCCCGGCTTCTCCACATCCTGCCTCTCAGAACAGCAGCACATAGATTTCCTAATGTGGAGGTGAGTTGTACTCTCCTCTATTTAATTGCTGGAGATGGGATTTTGTTTTTCTTAGGACGTTGTATAATGAAAAACGTGAGAGAATAGTGTAATAGATGCCCTTGAACCCATAACCCACCTTCTATGATTATCAACTTGCAGCCACTCTCCTTTCACTTATGAACACCCTCCCTGTTCCCTCGATTACTTTAAAGCTAAACCCAGATCTATTTCATGTGTAAATATTTCACCTAGGAATAAAGACTCTTCACCATAATACCATGACCACACCTAAAAGCCAAACATTTTTTTTTTTTAAGATTTTATTTATTTATTTGACAGAGAGATCACAAGTAGGCAGAGAGGCAGGCAGAGAGAGGGGTGGAGGCAGGCTCCCCGATGAGCAGAGGCCCTCCCCCGCCGCCCCCGGTGCGGGGCTCGATCCCAGGACCCTGAGACCATGATCCGAGCTGAAGGCAGGCTTAACCCACTGAGCGATCCAGGCGCCCAAGCCAAACATTTTCTTAATATCAGATGCGTTGTTGGCCTTCTGATCCTTTCATTTCACATGGTTCTTTAAAGTTGGTTTGTTGGAAACAGAATCCAAGCCAGGATGACCTGTTGCATTTTGTTTTCTAGACCTCCCAGAATTTCCCCACTTTATTCTTAACGTTCAGTTATTGAAGAAACCTGCTCATTTGGCTTGTAGAATTTTCCACATTCTGAATTTAGCGTGTTGCTTTCCTAGATCTCCTAGGAGTCATGTGCCTGTCATTAATTGATTGCCTCTAGCTTCCAAAGCTGCCCTTCTTTGCCCCGTGTTGTGATTCAGGAGCTCTGGACCCTGTGCCCATCTCTCCTTTGCCAAGTGGCTTTGCCAGCAGAGGGTGCTGGAGCAGCACTGTAGAGTCAGGAAGAGTGAAGGCTTTTCTTCCGGTATGCAGGGCGGCAGGCAGATCGCTGTGTGGGGCCTAGGGCGTGCTCCTGAACAGCCCTCGTGGTTCAGCTACAACTCCCACCCTCCAAGTTTCTCTGCCAAGGTCAGGCTGGGTCCTGTGATGGCAACTGCATTCTCCCCTCATGGGTCTGAGCCTCAGGTTTGAGCAGGACCCTAGCTTTAAGATTCTAAGTTCCTTGCGTGCTCAGTGTTCCTCAGCTGTAGGGGTGAGCCTGCTCTCTGCGGTCACTGCTGCTGTACCCCGACATACCTTTTACCCTTCTAGTAGTTAACTGAACTTTTTACTAGTTCGTAATTCTTTATGTTACATTTTTCCTCTTACACTGACTGGTTTAATTTGTTTCCTGGCTGATGAAATGGTAGCAGGAATGGTCTCAGGGGAAAAAACCTTCGAAGTTTGGATTTGGGGATTGGTTTGCTGGTGCCTTTGGATTCAAGTGAAATGATGAGCTCCCTGCCAGGGGGAATGAGCTGCTCATGATCCATGACACGCAGTGGTATTACAATGAAGGTGCTACCTCTGCTGGGGATGAAGCAAGTGCCTTGGGAGCCCCCTGAGACTTGGGTTGCACTTGACCTTTATGGCAGTAATGATGACTGCGAGGACCCAGGAGGAGCTGCTTCTGTACCTACTGGAGTGCCTCTGGGAATAAATGGCAGGCTCGGGTCCTTAAACTCTCAACTCAAGTACTATAGTCCAAGGACCAGAGAGCCTCCTGGCCAGACCTAATAGAATCATTTCCTGTAGCTGGGGACTAATTGATGTTCCTGAAACCAAACAAAATTGTGCAGAATGCAGAATGACAACTTGAGTTGAATTCACAACCTCATTAAGTGTCTCATGTGACATTTAGAATGTTGATTGGGAAAGAGGGTGCCTGAAACTCGGAATGGCAACATCTGGTTGGACTCAGCCTAAACCGAGACTTAAAACTTCGAGTCTCAGGGCACCTGGCTGGCTTGGTCGGGAGAGCACGTGACTCTTGATTTCAGGGTAGTGAGTTAGAGCCCCATGTTGGGCATAAAGCCCACTTTAAAAAACTAAACTAGATTTTTTAAAAAGATTTTATTTATTTGACAGACAGAAATCACAAATAGGCAGAGAGGCAGACAGAGAAAGAGAGGGGGAAGCAGGATCCGTGCTGAGCAGAGGAGCCCAATGTGGGGCTCCATCCCAGGACCCTGAGAGATCATGACCTGAGCCAGGCAGAGGCCTAACCCACTGAGCCACCCAGGTGCCCCTAAGATTTATTCTCTTAGCCACTTTCAAATATGCAATACAGAACTGTAACTATAGTCACCATGCTGTACACTACAACCCCAGGACTTACTTAGCTTATAACTGGAAGTTTGTACATTTCGATCCCCTTCACTCATTTCTCCTATTCCATCCCCTACTGCTGGTCACCACCTATCTGTTGTCTGTATCTGAGTTTGGTGTTTTATCTTTTTTTGTTTGTTTGTTTTAGATTCCACATGTAAGTGAGATCATCGGGGTTTGTCTTTCTCTGTCAGACTTTTTTGACTTGGCATGATGCCCTCAAGGTCCATCATGTTACAGGTGGTAAAATTTCTTTCCTTTTTTATGGATGAATAATTTTCCTGTGGACTGTGGGCGTGGGTGTTTTGCGTGTATACATCAGGTCTTTATCCTTTCAGCCATGGGTGGATACTTGGGTTGTTTATTATAAATAATGCTGCAGTGAACATGCAGACATCTTGTCAGCCTACTGCTTTTACTTCCTCTGGATAAATGCCCAAAAGTGAAGTTGCTGGATCATAGGGTAGTTCTAGTTTTAATTTTTCTTACTATTTTCTATAATGGGTGTAACAATTTATATTCCCACCAAAAGTGCAGGAAGCTTCATTTTTTCCCCCCTCTGCTTGCCAACACTTGTTATTTCTTGTCTTTTTGATAATAGCCTTTCTGAGAGAGGTTAAGTGTTACCTCCTTGTGGTTCTGATTTGTATTTCCTTGGTGTTTAGTGATGCTGAAGCACCTTTTCACTTACCTGTGGGCCATCTGTGTGACTTCTTTGGGGAAAAGTCTATTCAGATCATCTGCCCATTTTTTTTTAAAGATTTTATTTATTTATTTGACAGAGATCACAAGTAGGCAGAGAGGCAGGCAGAGAGAGAGAGAGGAGGAAGCAGGCTCCCTGCCAAGCAGAGAGCCTGATGCGGGGCTCGATCCCAGGACCCTGGGATCATGACCCAAGCTGAGGGCAGAGGCTTTAACCCACTGAGCCACCCAGGGGCCCCACATCTGCCTATTTTTTAAATTGGATTGATTATTTTTGTATGAGTTTTTATATATTTTGGATATTAACCCCTTCTCAGATATGATTTACAGGGGGCAACTTTAGCCCTCCACACCTGGCAGTTCCTGCCCTACCCCTTTTGCAATCCCCTTAGAACTGTGTGATCCCAGTGGGTAGGCTGACTCGGCCTGCAGCATGGGTCATGGCTGGAACAGTTCTTGGTGGGGTCAGCAGCACAGAGTACATGCTGCTTGGTGCCACAGGCTGATCCCACCACGACCCTGGGAACAGTGATGTTGAACAGCTCTGAATCTGGACCTGAGGCTGGCATATGGTGCCGGGAGAACTTCAACCCCAGGGCACCTGGGTGGCTCAGTCGGTTAAGCCTCCAACCCTTGATTTCATCTCCGATCATGATCTCAGGGTGGTGAGATTGAGCATTGCATTGGGCTCTGTGCTGGGCATGGAGCCTGCTTAAGATTCTCTCTCTCCCTCTGCTCCTCCCCTGCTGCTAAGTCTCTCTCTCCAAAACAAAACAAAACAAAACAAAACAAAACCACCTCAACCCTGAGAAGACACCACCCACCCAGCAATGCCCACCCACCCCAGGCTGAAGGTACCAAAGAGCAAGAACCCATGCATTCCAGCACCACAGCAGAGGCCCAAGACATGATGGGTTGCACCTCTTCTGGATCTTCCTATAAATGATGAGCATGTCACAGTTCCTCCCTGGAAAGCAAACCATTAACGGCCTTGTATTTACCATTCATGTGGATGAAGTAGGAGAAGAGACTCAAAAGAGGTCCGCTGAATCTAAAAAAACAAAAAACCAAAAACAAACCAGAACATGAAAATGTCTGGGCTTTTAATTCAGCCATTCCTTTACCTGGACCAAGAAAATTACTGCTGCCTCCTGACCATCCAGTGGATTGTAGTTTGGAGTCACCACAGGCTGTGGACTCGTCAATTGGGCTAAAAGATGAAAAGCCGATGAGTGTCAATGAAGTCCCAGATTACCATGAGGATGTTCCCATGTACCTTTGGGAAATGGAGGTTAAATGTAAGCCTGAAGTGGGCTTCAGGAAGAAATAGCCAGACTTCACTAAGAGGATGAGGGCTGTCCTTGTGGACTGGTCAGCTGAAGTAGGAGAAGAATACAAAGTACGGAATGAGACTGTGCATTCTGACAGGTGTGAGATGATATCTTTTTTTTTTTTTTTAAAGATTTTATTTATTTATTTGACAGAGATCACAAGTAGGCAGAGAGGCAGGCAGGCAGAGAGACAGAGAGGAGGAAGCAGGCTCCCTGCTGAGCAGAGAGCCCGATGCGGGACTCGATCCCAGGACCCTGGGATCAAGACCTGAGCCGAAGGCAGAGGCTTTAAACCACTGAGCCACCCAGGCGCCCCAAGAGATGATATCTTATTATAGTTCTTTTCATTGTACTTTTGATTTATATTTCCCTGATGAGTGATGTTGAGCCTCTACCTCTTCATGTGTCTGTTAGCCATGTGGATGTCTTCTTTGGAGAAGTATCTGTTCATGTCTTCTGCCCATTTTTTAACTGGGTTATTTGCTCTTTGGATGTTGAGTTTTAGAAGTTCTCTATATATGTTGGATACTAACCTTTTATCAGATATGTCATTTGCGAAAAAGTTCTCCCATTTTGTAGGTTGCTTTTCGTGTTATTGATTGTTTGAATGTGTGTACTGTGCAGTATCTTTCTATTCTGATGTAGTCCTGATAGTTTATTTTCACTTTTTTTTTTAAATATTTTATTTATTTATTTGTCAGAGAGAGAGAGGGAGAGAGAGCAAGCACAGGCAGACAGAATGGCAGGCAGAGGCAGAGGGAGAAGCAGGCTCCCTGATGAGCAAGGAGCCCGATGCGGGACTCGATCCCAGGACGCTGGGATCATGACCCGAGCCGAAGGCAGCTGCTTAACCAACTGAGCCACTCAGGCGTCCCTTATTTTCACTTTTAAAAAAATATTTATTTGAGAGAGAAAGAGAGAGCATGTGTGCATGTGAGCAGGAAGAGAGGGAGAGAAGCAGGCTCCCTGCTGAATAATGTTCAGAGACATTACTGCCTGTGTTATAGGATTTTTATGATTTCAGGTCTCACATTTAGCTCTTTAATCCATTTTGTGTTTATTTTTGTATATCATGTAAGAAAGTGGTTGTTTCATTCTTTTGCATGTAGCTGACCAACTTCCCCAACACCGTTTTCTTTTTTTTCCGTTGGATATTCTTTCCTGCTTTCTTGAAGATTAATTGACCACATAGTTGTGAGTTCATTTCTGGGTCTTCTATTCCGTTCTATTGATCCATGTGTCTGTTTTTGTGCCGGTACCATACTGTTTTGATGACTACAGCTTTGTAATATAACTTGAAGTCTGGAATTGTGGTAGCTCTAGCTTTGTCTTTTTTTTTTTTTTTTAAGTTGGATTAGTAATTTAATAGTTTAAAAAATCACGGAAAAAATACTAGCAACATCTTCAAAGAATTGCTGACTATTAGCTTTGTATATGGATGTATGTGTGCTTCCAATGCTAGGAAAACTCAATAGCAATTTCAAACATGTTAACATAAGAGCTAACTGACAATCCATAAATATCATTATTAGATTAGAATAATTTAAAAATCTGGAAGTGATTTTTATAGCATGCAAAACTTTTCTTAGAATTTCAAATGAAAAATTCTCAAAGGTGAAGGATTTACTTTTTCATGGGAAAAAGTTAAAATGCACTGCCGGAGTCTGTGATGGCTATTTTGCCAATCCCATTCTCTAAAATCATTGCAAACTCTAAATAAAAGATTAATTACGTGCCAACTGCAGACCAAAATGATGAATCAAAAGCCCAAACAAGGGCGAAAACAAGTTTTTTTAATATATGACTTTGGAGGGGCGCCTGGGTGGCTCAGTGGGTTAGGGCCTCTGCCTTCAGCTCGGGTCGTGGTCCCAGGGTCCTGGGATTGAGCCCCACATCGGGGCTCTCTGCTCCGCGGGGAGCCTGCTTCCTCCCTCTCTCTGTCTCTGCCTGCCTCTCTGACTACTTGTGGTCTCTGTCTGTCAAATAAATAAATAAAATCTTTAAAAATATATATATATGACTTTGGAACAATTTGGTTAGTTTTTTTTCCCCCATCATGGTTCAGTGTACTCTATTCTCCACCCCTATTCTACCTATCTCCCTCCCTACCTCCCCTCTGGTAACCACCAGTTTGTTCTCTATAGTTAAGAGCCTGTTTTTTGTTTTGTCTCTTTTTCTTTTTTCCCCCCTCCCTTGTCTTGTTGTGTTTCTTTAACTCCACATGTGAGTGAGATCATACAGTATTTGTCTTTATCTGACTGACTTATTTCTCCTTGCATTAGACTTTCTAGTTCTTTTTTTATTTTTATTTATTTTATTTTATTTTATTTTTAAAGATTTTATTTATTTCTTTGACAGAGACAGATCAGAAGTAGGCAGAGAGGAAGGCAGAGAGAGGAGGAAGCAGGCTCCCCGCTGAGCAGAGAGCCTGGTGTGGGACTCGATCCCAGGACCCTGAGATCATGACCTGAGCTGAAGGCAGAGGCTTTAACCCACTGAGCCACCCAGGTGCCCCCTAGTTCTTTTTTTAAAAAAAGATTTTATTTAAGAGAAAAAGAGTGCATGCATGAGTGTGGTGAGGTGAGGGTCAGAAGGAGAGGAAGAAGCAGACTCCCTAGTGAGCAGGAATCCTGATGTAGGGTTCAATCCCAAGACCCTGAGATCATGACCCAAGCTGAGAGCAGATGCCCAACTGACTGAGCCACCCAGGTGCCCCTACACTTTCTAGTTCTATTCATGTTATTGCAAATGGCAAGATTTCATTTTTATGGCTAAATACTATTCCTCTGTGTATGTGTGTGCGTGCATGTGTGTGTGGGTACACAAACCACAACATTTGTATCCATCCATTTGATGGACACAGGCTGCTTTCATATTTTGGCTATTTTAAATAATGCTGTAATAAACATAAGCGTATATGTATCCCTTTGAATTAGGTGTTTTTGTGTTTTTTTTGGGGGGTGAATACCCAGTAGTTCTATTCCAGCTTTTCATTTCTTCTTTTTTTTAATTGTGTTCTGTGAGTCACCATAAAATACATCATTAGTTTTTGATGCAGCATTCCAAGATTCATTGTTTATATATAACACCCAGTGCTCCATGGAATCTGTGCCCTCCTTAATACCCACCACCAGACTCACCCATCCCCCTCATGCCCCCTTCCCTCTAAAACCCTCAGTTTGTTTCTTGGAGTCCATGGTCTCTCACAGTTCATCTCCCCCTCTGATTTTTTTTTCAAAATTGCTTTGGCTCTTTGGGGTCTTTTGTGGTTTCATATAAATCTTAGGATCACAACTAGGCAGAGAGGCAGGCAGAGCGAGAGAGGAGGGAAGCAGGCTCCCCACTGAGCAGAGAGCCTGATGCGGGGCTTGATCCCAGGACACTGAGATCATGACCTGAGCCGAAGGCAGAGGCTTTAACCCACTGAGCCACCCAGGTGCCCCTATCCTTTCTCTTATTGATGTAATGTATCATGTTGATTGATTTGTGAATATTGAAACACACTTGCATCCTGGGAATAAATCTCACTGGATTGTGGTGAATGACTTTTTTAATGTATTGGATTCAGTTTGCTAGAATTTTGTTGAGGATTTTGCATCTCTGTTCATCAGAGATATTGGCCTATAGTTCTCTCTCTCTCTTTTTTTTTTTTTTTTTTTTGATGGTGTCTTCATCTGATTTTGGTTTTTGGTTGCTGGCCTCATAGAATGTATTTGGAAGTTTTCCTTCCTTTTCTATTTTTTTGAGTCATTTGAGAAGACTACGTATTAACTCTTTAAATGTTTGGTAATTCACTGGTAAACCATCTGGTCCTGGACTGTTTTTTGCTGTTGGGAAATTTTTGGTTAGTATATCAATCTTCTTGCTGGAAATTTGTCTGTTCAAATTTTCTATTTCTTCCTGCTTAAGTTTTTTTTTTTTTAATTAACATATAATGTATTATTTGTTTCAGGGGTACAGGTCTGTGATTCATCAGTCTTACATGATTCATCAGTATTACACAATTCACAGCACTCACCATAGCACTTACCCTCCCCAATGTCCATCCCCCAGCTACCCCATCCCTCCCACTCCCCCCACCAGCAACCCTCAGTTTGCTTCCTGAGATTAAGAGTCTCTCATGGTTTGTCTCCCTCTCTGGTTTCATCTTGTTTCATTTTTTCCTTCCCTTTCCCTATGATCCTCTGTCTTGTTTCTCAAATTCATCCTATCAGTGAGATCACATGATAATTGTCTTTCTCTGATTGACTTATTTTGCTTAGCGTAATAGCCTCTGGTTCTAACCACGTCACTGCAAATGGCAAGATTTCTTTTTTTGATGGCTGCATAGGATTCCATTGTATAGATATACCACATCTTCTTTATCCATTCATTTGTTGATAGACATCTAGGCTCTTTCCAAAGTTTGGCCATTATGGACATTACTGCTATAAACATTGAGGTACATGTGCCCCTTCAGATCACTACATTTGTATCTTTGGGGTAAATACCCTGTAGTGAAATTGGTGGGTTGTAGTGTAGCTGTGTTCTCAACTTTTTGAGGGACCTCCATACTGTTTTCCGGAGTGGCTACACCAGCTTACAGTCCCACTAACAGTGTAGGAGGGTTCCCCTTTCTCTGCATCCTCGTCAACACCTGTCGTTTCCAGGCTTGTTAATTTTAGCCATTCTGACTGGTGTGAGGGGCTATCTCATTGTGGTTTTGATTTGTATTTCCCTGATCCTGAGTGATGTTAAGCATTTTTCATGTGTCTATTGGCCATTTGGATGTGTTCTTTGGAGAAATGTCTGTTCATGTCTTCTGCCCATTTCTTGACTGGATTATTTGGTTTTTTGGATATTGAGTTTGATAAGTTCTTTATAGATTTTGAGCCCATTATCTGAAATGTCATTTGCAAATATCTTCTCCCATTCTGTTGGTTGTCTTTTGGTTTTGTCAACTGTTTCCTTTGCTGTGCAAAAGCTTATCTTGGTGAAGTCCTAATAGTTCATTTTTGCCCTTACTTCCCTTGCTTTTGGCATGGTTTCTAGGAAGGTTGCTGCGGCTGAGGTCAAAGAGGTTTCTGCCTGTGTTCTCCTCAAGGATTTTGATGGATTCCTGTCTCACATTGAGGTCTTTCATCCATTTTGAATCTATTTTGTGCATGGTGTAAGGAAATGGTTCAGTTTCCTCTTCTGCATGTGGCTGTCCAATTTGCCCAACACCATTTGTTGAAGAGACTGTCTTTTTTCCACTGGACATTCTTTCCTGCTTTGTCAAAGATTAGCTGACCATAGAGTTGAGGGTCTATTTCTGGGCTCTCATTTCTGTTCCATTGATCTATGTGTCTATTTTTGTGCCAGTACCATACTGTCTTGATGATGACAGCTTTGTAATAGAGCTTGAGGTCTGGAATTGTGATGCCACCAACTTCAGCTTTCTTTTTCAACATTCCTCTGGTTATTTGAGGTCTTTTCTGGTTCCATATAAATTTTAGAATTATTTGTTCCATCTCTTTGAAAAACGTTGATGGTATTTTTATAGGGATTGCATTTATTTATGTATTTATTTATTTTTCATTTGCGAGCAAGACAGAGAGACAGAGTATATGCAGGGGGCGAGACAAAGGCAGAGGGAGAAACAGACTCCCTGATGAGCAAGGAGCCGAACGTGGGGTTCAGTCTCCAGACCTGGAGATCATGACCTGAGCCAAAGGCAGACATTTATCTACTTTAAGACACCCAGATGACCTGACAGGGAATACATTAAATGTGTAGTTTACACTAGTTAGCACAGATGTTTTCACAATATTTGTTCTTCCAATCCATAAGCATGGAACATTTTTCCATGTTTTTTTTAAGATTTTATTTATTTATTTGACAGACAGAGATCACAAGTAAGCAGAGCAGTAGGCAGATAGAGAGATGCTCCCTACTGAGCAGAGAGCCCAATGCGGGGCTCAATCCCAGGACCCTGAGAGCATGACCTGAGCTGAAGGCAGAGGCTCAACCCACTGAGCCACCCAGGTGCCCCCATTTTTCCATTTCTTTGTGTCTTCTTCAATCTCTTTCATCAGTATTCTGTAGTTTTGAGTACAGATTCTTTGCCTCTTTGGTTAGGTTTATTCCTAGGTATCTTATGGTTTTGGGTACAATTGTAAATGGGATTGACTCCTTAATTTCTCTTTCTTCTGTCTTGGTGGTATATGGAAATGCTACTGATTTCTGTGCATTGATTTTATATCTTGACACTTTACTGAATTCCTGTATGAGTTCTGGCAGTTTTGGGGTGGAGTCTTTTGGGTTTTCCACATAAAGTTCATATCATCTGCAAAGAATAAGAGCTTGACTTCTTCTTTGCTGATTCAGATGCCTTTTATTTCTTTTTATTGTCTGATTGCTGAGGCTAGGACTTCTAGTACTGTGTTGAATAGCAGTGCTGTTAGTCACTTCTGTCTCCCTGGTCTCTGGCCACAGTCCATGCTTGCCCAGCCTGTGACCAAGTGTTTCTATCTCTGGCACATGGCCCCGTTTGGAGACACCAAACAGCAGCAGATTTCTGTAGCATGTGTTCCTCCTGGGGGAGGTGGGGTGGTCTCCCTGGATCTGCCACTTTTGGGGTCACTGCTTGAAGTGTAGTAGTCTAACAGTGCCATGGATCATGGTTTAAGGTAACCCCAAGCTGAGAGGCCACTGCTCAGCTCATCTCTGTAGTCGGCTTTCCCATTCTGATACCTGGGAGGTCTGCAACACTCCAGTCCCCCCCTTCTTTCCGTGACCCCGAGGGTCCTGAGACCACAGTGTCCCAGCAAGTGTGTTCCACCCCCCCACCCCCTCTTAGCCACTGGAGCGACGTCCTTCAGTGGAACAGACTTTTAAAGTTCCGATTTTGTGCTCCACTGCTCCACTGCTTGCTGGGAGCGTCCCCCCCCCCCACATCTATCTTCCCGTCTATCGCCTCGGATTCACTTCTCCACATGTCCTACCTTCCAGAAAGTGGTTGCTTTTCTATTCGTAGAGTTGCTGCTATTCTTTTCTTGGATCTCCTGTTGAGTTCGTAGGTGTTCAGAATGGTTTGATAATTATCTAGCTGAACTCCTGGGACCAGAGGAAATTTAGGTTTATTCCTCGGCCATCTTGCTTTTCTCTCCTGAAGTGGGCTTTCACTGAGTCTCCTGCTTCAGTTTTAGTAGTTTATATGTTTCTAGAAATGTATCCATTTCTCTGGTTTGTCTAATATTTGTTTCTTTTCTTTCTTTCTTTCTTTGACAGAGAGAGAGGGAGAGAGCAAGCACAAGCAGAGGGGATGGCAGGAAAGGGAGAAGCAGTCTTCCTGCTCAGCAAGGAGCCTGATGTGGGGCTTGATCCCAGGACCTGGGATCCTGACCTGAGCCAAAGGCAGACGATTTAACAGACTGAGCCAACCAGGTGCCCTTAATTTTTTGGCATACAGTTTTTCATAGTATTAAAATTGTTTGTATTTCTGTTATGTTGATTGTTATTTATCTTTTATTTGTGATTTTTTTTGAGTCCTTTGTCTCTCTCTCCCAATTGTTATGTGTGTTTTTGTTTGTTTGTTTTATTTATTTATTTATTTATTTTGATGAGTCTGGCTAGTAGTTTATCAATTTTGTTGATCTTTTCAGAAAACAAGTTCCTGGTTTCATTGATCTGTTCTATTGTTTTTGTAGCTTCTGTATCATTTATTTCTGCTCTAATCTTTATTATTTCCTTCCTTCTGCTGGTTTGGGGTTTTGTTTGTTGTTCTTTTTCTACCTCATGTAGGTGTAAAGTTAGGTTGAGATTTTTCTTTCTTCTTAAGTTAGATCTGTATTGTTATAAACTTCCCTCTTAAAACAACTTTTACTGAATCTCAAAGGTGTTGGACTTCTTTTTTCATTTTTATTTGTTTGCATGTAGTTTTTTATTTCTGCTTTGATTTCTTGGTTGACTCCTTCATTGTTGAAATGTATGTTCTTTAACCTGCGTGTATTTATGATCTCCCCAGATTTTGTGTGTGTGTGTGTGTGTGTGTGTGTGTGGTTGATTTCTATTTTCATGGCATTGTGGTCAGAAAAGGCACATGGTACAATTTTGATCTTTTGGAATTTGTTGAGGTTTTGTTTGTAGCCTAATGGCCTAATATGTGATCTATTCTGGAGAATGTTTTATGTGCACTTGAAAACAATGTGTATACTGCTGTTTGATGATGGAATGTTCTGAATATGTCTGTTAAACCCATCTGGTCCAGTATGTATTCAGAGCCACTGTTCCCTTGTTGATCTGTTTGGATGACCTGTCTATCAATGTAAGTGGTATATTAAAGTTCTGAAATTATTGTATTTGTTATTAACTATATTATGTATTTGGGTGCTCTCAAGTTGGGTGCATAAGTACTTATAATTGTTATATCTTGCTGAGTTGTCCCCTTTATCGTTATTTATTACAAATTATTATTATATATGTCCTTCGTTTCTTTTTACATTTTTTTAAAACATTTTATTTATTTATTTGACAGAGAGTAGGCAGAGAGGCAGGCAGAGAGAGAGGAGGAAGCAGGCTCTCCACGGAGCAGAGAGCCCGATGCGGGGCTTGATCCCAGGACCCTGGGATCATGACCTGAACCGAAGGCAAAGGCTTTAACCCACTGAGCCACCCAGGCGCCCCTACATTTTTTGTTTTAAAGTCTATTTTGTCTGATGTAAGTATTGTTACTTGGCTTTCTTTCTTCCTTCCATCCTTCCTTTCTTTCTTTTTTTTTAACATTTTATTTTTAAGTAATCTTTGCAGCCAGCAGGGGCCTCAAGCTTATAACCCTGAGATCAAGAACTGCATGCTCCACCAACTGAGCCAGCCAGGTGCCCTGATCCTTGGCTTTCTTTCAACACTCATTTACATGATAAATGTTTCTCAAATCCCTCACTTTCAGTCTGCAAGTGAGTCTCTTGTAGGCAGCATATAGATGGGTCTTGATATTTTTGTCCACTCTGTCACCATGTCTTTTGCTTGGAGCAAATTTAGTCCATTTACATTCAAACTAATTATTAATAGATACGTATTTGTTGCCATTCTGTTACTTGTTTTGTGGTTTTGTAGTTTTCCCTCTGATCCTTCTTTTTCTTTCTTTCATGGTTTGCTGGCTTGTTTGTTTTTTTAGTGATATACTTTGATTCCTTACTCTTTATTTTTGCCTATTACTGTTTTTTTGATTTGTGGTTACCATTGGGTTTATATATAACATCTTCTGCATATAACAAGTCTATATTACTTAATTTTGAACTCATTCTTTACTCCTTTCCACATTTTGATACTTGTTATATTTTATATTGTTTATTTTATGCTCCTCTAGTCTGATTTTTACAGATACGCTTATTTTATTTTATTTTTTTTTGCTTTTGTGCTTCCTATTTTTCTTACTGTTTCAATTTTTGCTTTCCACTCAGAGTCCCCCATAACATTTCTTGTAGGGCTCATTTAGTGGTTATAAATTCCTTTAATTTGTTGGGGGGACTCTTATCTCTCCTTCTATTCTGAATGATAGTCTTGTTGGATAGAGTGTTCTTGGTTGCAGATCTGTCCATTTCAGCATTTTGAAAACATCATGCCACTTTCTTCTGTTCTGCAAATTTCTGCTGAAAAATCAGCTGATGGCCTTATGGGGGTGTTTCCTCAGTAGTTAACTGTCTTTTTTTTCCTCTAGTTCTTATTTTTTTTCAAATAGCTTTTCTGGTTCCCTTTCTCTTCTCCTTCTGGGACCTCTATAATGGGATTTTGGTATGTTTTAAATTGTCACAGGGTTCCTTTAACCTATCCTCATTTTTAAAATTCTTTTTTCTTTTTGCTGTTTAACTTGGTTGCTTTCTACTACCCTGTCTTCAGATCACGAATGTGTGCTGCATCCTTTAATCTACTGTTGATTCCTTCTAGTGTATTTTTCATTTTACTTATTGTATTCTTCTGCTCTGATTGGTTCTTTTTATATTTTTTCTTTGTTGAAGTTCTCACTGAATTCACCCACTCTTCTCCCAAATCTGATGAGCATCTTTATGACCATTACTTTGAAATCTTTATCAGGTAGATTGGTTATCTCGGTTTTGTTTTTTTGTGTTTTTTTTTGTTTTTTTTAAAGATTTTATTTATTTATTTGACAGAGAGAGATCACAAGTAGATGGAGAGGCAGGCAGAGAGAGAGAGAGAGAGGAGGAAGCAGGCTTCCCGCTGAGCAGAGAGCCCGATGCGGGACTCGATCCCAGGACCCTGAGATCATGACCCGAGCCGAAGGCAGCGGCTCAACCCACTGAGCCACCCAGGCGCCCCTCGGTTTTGTTTTGTTCTCTTTTGAGGTTCTTGTTTTTTCATCTCAAATCTACTCCTCTGTCTCCTCACTTTAACACTAGGTGTTTGTTTCTGTGTATTAGGTCAACTATATTCCTGGTCTTGAAGGTAGTGGCCTTATGTAGAAGGCTACTACAAGGGTTTCCCATTGTAGTTTCCCATTGTGGACTGTGTGTGTCCTCCTGTTGTGACTTGGCCACAACTACTGCAGACCTGCTGGTGGGTACGGTTGGCTTCCAGCATAGCCTGCTGTGAGACCTTGCTGTAGCTGCTTGTGTGTGCTGTTGGGTGAGGTTAGTCTCCATGCAGCTCCCTGAAAGTCCTTGCCACAGTTTTTGGTGATGTGTTTGTGGGCAGGGCTGACTCCCTTTTCCTGCTGGTCCTGGCAAGGGCTGTCACAAAGTGACTCCAAAGTAGTCACTCTGGAAGGATGCTGGTCTCAATCAGAGCTATTGGATGTGGCTGGGCAGGAGTTCCTTTGGAGGGGCACCTTGTCAGGGTGAGTGGGGTGGGTATGGAGGGAAATGCTGGAGTGGGGTGAGCAGCACTAGCTAGGTAGATGTAGAGTGTTAGACTGGCTCCCATCAGCAATGGAGCAGTTAGGCTGAAGGAGGGCAAGAAAAATGGTGTGTGTCAGCACCTCCATCCCTGGAGAAAGTTCTTAGAGATCCCTGCCCCTTTGGCACATGCTTTATGGTCAGTCAATCTCCTTCACATATAATCCAGGTGCTTTTGAAACTGTTGCCTCTGTGATGGCTCTTGGAGTGAGTGATATAGTATGTTTTGCTTTTAAGAGTGGAGTCCCAGTTTCCTATATCCTTCTGGTGTCCCAGAATTTAGCCCTGCTGATTTTCAAAGCCAGAGATTAAGGGAGCTTGTCTTCCCAGTGCAGATGCCCAAGGCAGGGTGTGCTGGATGTGGGGATTAAACCCCTCATTCCTCAGAGAGGATCTTTGTACCTGTGATAATCCTGTTTGTGGTTCCCCATCTGTGGGTGGTCACACTGGGAATTTTCGTTCCTAACCACATTTCTGTCCTCCTACCTTCTCAATATAGCTTTCTCTGTATATCTTTAGCTGTGGAAGAGCTGTTCTGCCAATCTTCATGTCACTTTCAGAGTGAGTTGCACTATATTTAGCTGTAATCTTGATGTGTCTGTGGGAGGAATCGAGCTCAGGATTTTCTTACTCCACCATCTTTTCAAGTTCCCCCTTGTTGTCTCTAACTTTTGACACTTTAATTATAATGTGTCTTTGTGTGGGTCTCTTTGGGCTCCTCTTATTTGGAACTCTGGGATTGTTTCCTCCTCCAGGTCAGAGAAGTTTTCAACCATTATTTCTTCATATCTGTTTTCTGCACTACCCCATCCCTCCCACCCGCCCCCATCTCTTCTCCTTCTGAGAGCCCTGTAATGCATATATTGGTTTTCTTGATGATGTCCTCTAGGTCCCTTAAGCTCTAATCACTTTTTTCTTTTTGATACTCTGATTCAATGACTTCTACTCTCCTGTCTTTGAGCCCTCTGATCTTTGTTTCATCTAACCTCCTGTTGAACCCCTCTAGTATACTTTTTTTTTTTTTTTTTAAAGAAAGGGAGAGACTGCAGGGGGTGGGCAGGCAGAGGGAAAGGCAAAGAGAATCTTAAGTAGGCTCCACACCCAGTGTAAAGCCAGACAAGGGGCTTGATCTCACAACCCTGAGATCATGACCCAAGCAAAATCAAGAGTTGGATGTTTAGTCAACTGAACCACCTAGGTGCCCCTCTATTGTACTTTTTTAGTTACTGTATTCTTCAGGTCTGTGACTTCTGTTTGGTACTTTGTTATATTTTCTCTTTGTTGAAATTTTAACTTCATTCATTCATTATTTTGAGCTTGGTGAGAATCTTTATGACCATTATTTTGAACTCTTTACAAGGTAAATCACTTGTCTCCATTTCATTATGGTGTTATTCTAAGGTTTTATTTTGTTTTTGTTTTTTTCCTTTTGGGAATATATTCTTCCTTTTCTTCATTTTCTTTGAGTCTCTGTTAGTTTCTGTGCATTAGATAACACAGTTTGAAGGTGTAGTCTTGTGTAGATGATCCTTATTGTTCAACCCCGTGCTAGCTCTTGGGTGTCTCTTGAACCATTTGTCCAAGCAGACTACTTTATTATCAGTGACTCCTAGTAGCTGAAGTGTGCCAAGAACTATCAGGGTCCCAAAGGGAGGATCTTGGTCAGCACCTAAATTCTGATTGGAAGCCAGACCCTCATACGGTAACTTTTAAAGTATGCAGATATACCTTTTCCAGGGGAATGGAAATGGGCACTTCTGTCTGCTTCCTCTGCACTGAGTCCTGGGATAATTGCCTATTAAATTTTTTTTTTTTTTTTTTTTTTTTTTTTTTGCTATTGCCCCACTGAACCTGTGAACAGAAGCCCCACCAGCCACCATAACCCGGCTATCATGGGACGGATATTCTGGGGGTCTGCCATAAATGCTGGAGCACCAGATGTATATACCCATTCCTTTCTCAAAGACACCAGTGACCTGGGGTAGGACAGAGGGACAATGAAAATATGGTGTCCACTGGACCCCCGTCCTGGTCTCTGATGATAGTTGGCCTCCAGATGTGGGTTTAATTGGAAGCCAGCCCCTCAGGCCACAGCTATAAGGAAGCCAATTGGCCTCTCACAGTAAGACTGGGGGTGCGTTTCAGTCTGAGGTCTATGCTGTGCCGAGGGTGGTAGCTAAGAACTCTTTCTGGGATTATTAACAGCCCTATGGGACCTGGGAATGTAAGCCCTGCGCGTCACCAGAACCAGGTGGTCAAGTATTATTTCCCAGGGAATAGTTACAAAAATGAGCCACCAGATGTGTGCACAAGCTCCTGTTTAGGAGATACAGATGACTTGGCGCTAGGCAGAGGGAGCGTGTGAAGATACTACTGCGCTCTTGAGGTCCCTGGGAAGGATTATAGTTGGTCCTTATCTTACCTTGGTGTTTAGTTAGAAACCAGCCCCTCAGGCCACAGCTACAAAGCTAAGCTAATAGACCTCTCACAGAGAGACTGTGGGTGTGTTTGCTGTCCCCGTGCAGTGCCCCAGGAGGTACCCAGTGAATAACTCTTTCTGCATTTGTTACGAGATCTGTGAATGTAAGCCTTGCTGGCCACCAGAGCCAGGTGACCAGGTATGTCCTCTGGACAGAAGCCACACAAACATGGGCACCAGAAGAGTGCATAAGCTCCTTCCTGGGAGATGCCAGTAACTTGGAGTGAGGCAGGGGGAGAGGGCAGGAACGTGCCCACAGGCCTCTAGATGTGTTAGATTAGAAGCCTGTCGTTCCGGCTGAAGCGTTAAGATAAGCAACCAGGCCTCCTTCACAAGAAGCCTGAGGCTGAATTTCAGTTGCTGAGGCAAGAACCAATTAAGAACCACTTTTTGCTTTTGTTACCATCCCACGGGAGCCAGGTGATCAAGAGGTGTTTCCTGGGTGGCAGCTGCTGCAAAAACTGGGGCACCAGACATTAAAGCAGGGCACCAAATGTGTGAACAAGCTCCCTTCCAGGAAATAGTAGTGGCTGGGAGTGTGGCAGAGGGAGAGCGCAAGATGGCGCTTGCCAGGCCTCAAGACTTTGGAGGGTATTTAAGTAGGTCCTTCCTCTTCAATTGGATGCCTGCCCCTCGGGCTGAAGCTTTAAGATAAGCTAACTAGGCCTCTCTCAGAAAAGGTCAGGGCACTTTTCAGCTGCATCTGCTCTGGGCTCCAGAGTGGATGGGTCCGTGTCAGCCCTTTAAGAAGCTGTTTCTCAGATTGCCGATGCCATGTGGGCTCGTGGAAGCAAGTCCCTTCGGTTTTCAAAGCTAGATGTTTTGGGAGCTCATCTCTGAGAGGCAGGTCTTAAAAGTTGGGGTGCCAGATGTGGGGTTCAAACCCCTCACCTTTCAGAGAGAAGCTTGGGGTCAGGAGTTCCCTCCTGATCATGGGTTGCTGCACTAGAGGTGAGGTTTATGCTGAGATGTGGAAACAGAGCTGGGTGGCCTTTGTTGACAGATCCAGATTAAAAAGTCTTTTTAGGATTACAGAGTGGGAATCGGCACACTATGGCCCACTGCCTATTTTTGTATTGCTTTGAGTGAAGAATGGTTGGGACACAATACCACAAAGACCCAGCTCACAAAGCTTAAAATGTTGACTATCTGGACTTCTACAGAAAAGTCTGCCAGCTCCTGATATAAAGCGATGTGTATTAAAGCACTGCTGGGTGAAATGTTTAGATTTATAGATTTAGACTTAGGTTTAGATTATAACAGTGGTTTGTCTTTTTTGGGTGGTAAGTCACAGACCTGAGTTGTAAAATTGAGCTCTGCCCTGAAAATGCACGTATACCAAATTGTGCCCATGCCCATTCTAGCCATGATGGTCCCCAGGTTAAGAATCTTTGTGCTGTAATATTTATTAGTCCTGCATGAGCTGCCTGAATTAGGGCCCCCAGCTGTACAATCTTGCTTAACCTAACTACCTCCCTAAAAGCCCTATCTCTAGTTTGTCACTTTGGGGATTAGGCTGCAACCTCTGAATCTGCGTATGTGTGTGCAGCACAGTTCAGTCTGTAATGCAGATCCTGCCTCTCTAATCTCTGAGAAAGCATGCTTTCTAAAGGTGGTTTGCTCTTGAATCTCGCGCACTACGTATATGCTAAGGAATATTTGTTGAATTAAGGAATGTTGGCTATCAGACTGATGCACATGAAAACCCACAGAGGAATGTAAGATTCTAATTGAAGTGTCACATTGAAATACTGTAGCAATTCTGAGGAGAAACTAAGAATAATCAAGGAAAGCTTTCTTTCCTTCTTAAATGAGAGAACTTCCTGTGCTTAGAACTATTTGCATGTAAGGCCTTGCTGGCATTAGGACTCTAAGAATGGAAGCCAAAGCTTGAAATGGTTGATGTAGAGATTCTGAATAATCAGGAGGAGCCGGTGAGAGCTGGAATCTTAAAATTATAAACTATTTATTTAAGAACTGACTGAAAAAAACAGTTCATAATCTTGGCAGGAAAGAAAATGGTACATTATGTAATTTTATCTGGGCTAGAGAGAAAGAGGATCTAACATTCTCTTTAACAGAGTGCACATGAAATCGTTTTGAACAGTAGTGACTATTTCAAAGAATTTAAAGGATGAAATTCAGGGAAACTTACTGCAAACTGCCAAGTGAAAAGACTCCACTCACACAAAATGGCCCTGGTAAAAGCATGTTGGGTGTTTTTGTTTGGGGACGGAGCAGGCTCTATGACAATACTATCTATTTGGCTGTGTAGGACTTTTTGTCCTGAGCTGTGAATTTAGTTCAAAGCCAAAACCTCTGAAGGGTCGGGATAACCTCCACTATTATTTCTCTCCATTTAGAGGAAGATCTGACTAAAAACTTGAGGGGTTTTGTGTCCAGGTTAAGAATTTCAACCCTTCGCCACTTGAGTTTGCCTTTCAAAGAGTCATTATGAAATGGGACCATTTACATCAAAATCATGGTTCTGATTCTGGTTCTTCCTTTCAGCAAAATGAGGTAGCCTTACATTTCCAGGACTGTGGTAACACATGTAGTATTTGGTGTTTACATTTAGATTAATAAAGGCTAATGCAATTTTGTAGTTCCAATAAAAGGGTTTTTAACCCAGGAACAGAATATCCTACGTAAGTAACAAACATCTGAAATATAACTAGCAACTCATTGAGTTTTGTTTTTTAAGTTATTTTAGGGGGAGGGGGCGGAGGGAAGGGGACAGGGAATCCAAGCAGACTCTGTGCTCAGCCCAGAGCCTGACTTGGGACTTGATCCCAGGACCTGAGCTGAAACCAAGAGTAGATGCTCAACCATCTGCACCACCCAGGTGCCCCAGCAATTTGCTTTTCAAGCTAAATCTTACAATCATTTAATGCCTCAACAAGAGAATGGACACCAGAATGCTTTGCATTTAAAAACTTACCTGAACTTGTATGAGTCACTTTTATTCTTTATTGTCTTTATTTTCCAAGTTTGGGCACCCAAACTTGGCAAACATCATGGAGATCTGTACAAACATGCATATACATATATACACTCACACATATTTAAGTTTAAAGCCTCAGTTCCTCATTAAACCTTGTACTCAGACTCCTGTTAAAAAGAGGGAAAGGGGTGAGAAGAATCAGGGAAAATATGAATAAATCCTAATTGACAACTTCCTTATTGTTACGAATTAAAGCAGGCATCTTAAGGCAAAATCTATCACCTTACTAAAACTTCCACTAAGCTACAGTCTCAGATATTTACAAGAAAATAAATAAACAGCCCCATACACCATCAATGCTAGCTAAGGCTTTGTGTTTTGTTGCTATTTCAGGTAAAACAGTTAATATTTCAGTGATTAAAATTTCAGGTGTTAAAAACTACAAGCAAGGTCATCATTACACTCTGAAGCTGAATTCTTCTTCAGACACTTGTCTTTAAATTACTATGCAAAACCAGGACTAACATTCAGGCTTTATAGTTAAAATGCTAATGTTTGGTGACTGAAGAGTAAACATTATTAGTTTACTCTAGGTCGTTTCATTTTATTTTTCTCTGTAGGAGCTTTCCTCTTCTGTGATAATCCAGGCCCAGGTTCCTTATTATTTGGAAGAAACGAAATTGCTTCTGGGAGACAGTAATTTTCTACTCGAGGAGGGGATTCCTATAAAAGAGGAAAAAACACTGTTCATTTTTTTCCTTGACTGTGCTCTGTAACCAGAGAAACTTAAAATTGGTCTTTTAAGGTATGCTACTTAGCACATCACATTTAGGGAACAGAACCGGTGTGACAAAATCTCACCTTTTAGCAGAAAAAAATATATAGCTCAGGTGGAATTGGGGCAGCTTAGATCTTGATAATGGTTTCATTTGTAAAGTATGGTTAAGATGTGACACCTTATATTATTAATTTTTAAAAATCTTTTTTATTTAATCTTAAAACATGTGAGATAGGTATTTGTTATTCTTATTTTACAGATAAGATATGTTATTTAACCTTTTTTTATAACTGGCAAGTGGCAAAGCCAAAATTCATACACTGCCTCTAAAATCCTTGCACTTTTGGGGCACCTGGGTGGCTCAGTGGGTTAAAGCCTATGCCTTTAGCTCAGATCATGATCCCAGAGTCCTGGGATCAAGCCCCAAATCGAATCGGGCTCTCTGCTCAGCAGGGAGCCTGCTTTCCCCCTCTCTCTCTGCCTGCCTCTCTGCCTACTTGTAATCGCTGTTAAATAAATAAATAAATAAATAAATAAAATCTTAAAAAAAAAAAAAAAGGAAAAAAAAGAAAATAAAATCCTTGTACTTCTCTTCCTCACAACCACATTCCAACCTTAAAGGATCTTTCCCCTCCTTATTACAAGTGTGATAAAACTTAATTTTCTAGCAAGATGGCAGACTGGATAACACGAAAATGAATCACAAAATACTGGGTAAGTGCCTTTTGATTCAACTCTTCCCTGATGACGACTTCTGACCCAAATATATGAAAAGCAACTACCCTAAGACATTTAGGAAGCACACCAAAGGCATTCTAGGGAACTGCAAATTAAAACCACAATGAGAGATTATGACATACTGAAATGGCTAAAATAAAGTGACAAATGATAGGGTACAGAAAAACTGGATCACTTGTATTGGTAGGAATGTAAAATATGATCACTCTGGACACACACAACTTAGGAATTTATCCTAGTGCGATCAAATCTTATTTTCACACAAAACATGTGCAAAAAATGTTCATAGCAGCTTTACTCATAATAGCCCCAAAGTAGAAACAACCCAGACGTCCTTCAATACGTTAATGGTTAAGCTGTAGTATATCTGAACTGTTCAGCAATAAAAAGTAAAAAAAAAATTACTGATACAAGCAACACCTCAATGATTCTCAAGATAATTTTGCTAAAAAAAAAAAAATATATTGACTCATTTTAAGATTTAAAGAAACTGACAACAGATTAGCAATTAACTGGTATGAGAGACCGCTGGGAGAAGAGAATGAAGGGAAGGAGGTGGGTGTAGTTAAGAAAAGGCAAAATGAAAGACTGCTGTAGTGACAGACTGTTCTGCGTCTTGACTGTGGTGGCAGACATGAAGTAGAAGTGGGGAAATCAGAGGGGAAAGGAGTGGGGAAAGGAGGATTGTATCAGGTCAACATCCTGGTTGTAATATTGTACTCTGTTTTTGCAAGATGTTATCCACTGGGGGAACTGTATTATTTCTTACAATTGCATGTAAAGCTACAATTACCTCAAAATAAAAGCAGCACATCTTGCTCATGACCCAGATGTTGGAAATAGTAGACAATGATACTAAAGCAGCTCTTATCCCTTGAAAAAGCAAATAGAAACTATAAAAAAGAACAGAGATTCTAGATGTAAAAAAAAAAAAATCTAAAAAATCTCCTGGAATAGCCTTAAGAATAGAATAAAAATAACAAAAAAAATCAGTGAAGTTGGAGGCAGATAAATAGGAATTAGAAAACAGAAAAATGATTGCAAACAAAGTAACGATGGCCTGAGGGACCTATGGGACAGTTTCAAAAGGTATGAGTGATTAAATTAGGAAAGAATGGAGCAGAAGTAATGATCAAAATTTCTCAAATTTGGTGAAAGAGAGAAGTTTACTTCTCTCTTTAGACTGAAGAAACCCTGCAGACATGAAGCAGGATTAATATAAAGAAACCACACCTGGAAGTATCATAAATGGTGAAAATCAAAGATGAAACAGCCAGAAAAAAAAAAAAAAAAAATCAGACACTGCATTGCATACAGGAGAAGAATTCAAATTACTGCTGACTTCTTCTCAGAAGCAATGGAGGCCAGCAGAAAGTGGAATCTTTAGTAGAAGAAAAAACTATCAACCCTAAATCCTATGCCCTACAAGAAAAAAAAAGATCCTTCAAGCATAAAGGTAAAATAGACACTCTCAAATAAAAGAAAACCAGAATTGGTCCCATAAAATCAAATAAAAAACTAGAAATCAAAGTTTTGGAATGAAGGAAAATTGAAAATTGATACCAGATAGCATAAATATGACTATATTATTCCTTTTAATTCCCTCGAAATACATAGGATTTTTTTTTAAAGATTTTATTTATTTATTTGACAGACAGAGATCACAAGTAGGCAGAGAGGCAGGCAGAGAGAGACAGAGAAGCAGGCTCCCTGCTGAGCAAAGAGCCCGATGCAGGACTTGATCCCAGGACCGCAGGATCATGACCTGAGCTGAAGGCAGAGGCTTTAACCCACTGAGCCGCCCAGGCACCCTACATAGGATTGTTTAAGCAAGTTTTGCTTTAAGGCAGAACACTGTTCTGTGGAACTGTAAGAGACCGATGGAAAATATACAACAAACTACAGAAAGTTTGCTGGCCCCTGCTTTACGCTGAAGGACCCGACATTAAATATTTCAGGCTGTCTGCGACAGTTTCTGTTGCAACTACTCAGCCCAGCTGTGGGAGTGCAAAAGCAGAAAAGAGAACACATAAATGAGTGAATAGAGCTGTGTGCCAGTAAAACTTAGTAACACAGGCAGTGGACAGGGTTTGACCTGTGGGCTACAGTTTACTGGCCCCTGGTTTAAAGGACAGGGGAAGTAAAGGAACCTATGTGACTGCAAGATTTCTACATTCTATGTGAAGTGGCACAATATCATTCTAGCTAGACCATAAAAAGTTAAGTATATTGTAATCTATAGAGCAAAACGCACCCTGCCTCCAACCAAAAAAAAGGGGCAAGAAAGGAAGAATACAAGAACAAAAACAAATTGAAAACTGCAAAAAATCCTAAATCCAATCATACCAATAATTACATGATAGACTAAACAATAAAAAAGCAAGACCCAACGATACCCTTTTTAAAAGAAAGCCATTCCAAATATAAAGGAAAATTCCATTTACAATTGCATCAAGAATAAAATACCTAGGGACAAATTTAATCAAGGGGATAAAACCCTTGTATACTGAAAACTAGATGACACTGACGAGAAAAACTGAAGATGACACAAATAAATGGAAAGATATTCCATGCTCATGGACTGGAAAAATTAACACTATTGAAATGTCCACACTACCCAAAGCAATCTACAGGTTCAATGCAATCCCTATCAAAATCCCAATGGCATTTTTTCTAGAAGTAGAAAAAACAATCTTAAAATTTGTATGGAATCGGGGCACCTGGGTGGCTCAGTGGGTTGAGCCTCTGCCTTCGGCTCAGGTCATGATCTCGGGGTCCTGGGATCGAGTCCCACATGGGGCTCTCTGCTCTGCAGGGAGCCTGCTTCCTCCTCTCTCTCTCTGCTTGCCTCTCTGCCCACTTGTGATCTCTCTCTGTCAAATAAATAAAATCTTTAAAAAAAAAAAAAAATTTGTATGGAATCACAAAGACTCCAAATAGCCAAAGCAATCTTGAGAAAGGAGAACAAAGCTGGAGGCATCATGCTCCCTGATTTTAAATTCTATTTACAAAGCTATGGTAACCAAACAGTATGGTACTAGCACACAGACACATAGATCAACAGCACAGAAAACCCAGAAATAAACCCAGGTATACACAATCAATTAAAAAGGAGCCAAGAGGGCACCTGGGTGGCTCAGTGGGTTAGGCTGCTGCCTTCAGCTCAGGTCGTGGTCTCAGGGTCCTGGGATCGAGTCCCGCATCGGGCTCTCTGCGAAGCAGGGAGCCTGCTTCCCTCTCTCTCTCTCTCTGCCTGCCTACTTGTGATCTCTGTCAAATAAATAAAAAAAAAAAAAAAAAAAAAAAAAAAAAGGAGCCAAGAACATACAATAGGAAAAGCAGTTTCTTCAATAAGTGGTGTTGGAAAAACTAGATAGCTACATACAAAAGACTGAAACAGGACCACTATCTTAAACCATATACAAAAATAAACTCAAAATGGATTAAGATTTGGATGAAAGGGGCACCTGGGTGGCTCAGTGGGTTAAGCCTGAGCCTTTGGGTCAGGTCATGATCTCAGGGTCCTGGGATTGAGCCCCACATTGGGCTCTCTGCTCAGCGGGGAGCTTGCTTCCCCCTCTCTCTCTGCCTGCCTCCCTGCCTGCTTGTGATCTCTCTCTCTCTGTCAAATAAATAAATAAAATCTTTAAAAAAAAAACAAAAAAAGATTTGGATGAAAGACCTAACACATGAAACCATAAAACTAAAAGAAAACATACGTCATGAGCTCCTTGACATTGGTCTTGGTAAAAATTGTTTGGATTTCACACCAAAATGAAAGGCAATGCAAAAATTAACATGTGGGAAGACCTCAAACTAAAAAAAAGCTCATGCAAAGCAAAGGACACCATCAGCAAAAGGAAAGGCAACTTAAGAAAGAGAGAAAATATTTGTAAATCATCTATCAGATAGGGGTTAATATCCCGAACAATCTGATTAAAAAATGGGCAGAGGATCTGAATAGACATTTTCCCAAAGACCCAGATGGTCACAGGTATATGAAAAGGTGCTCAACATCACTAATCATCAAAGAAATGCAAATTAAAATCATAATGAGATATTACCTAACACATGTTAAAATAGCTATTATCAAAAAATGGTGATGAGGATGTGTACTTTTAGTGGGAATGTAAACTGATGCAGCTATTATTTTTTTCTTCAAAATATTAAAAAACATACCTCAAGAGTACACTTAGTCTGATGAGCACTGAGCAGTGTACACAATTGCTGAATCATTATATTGCACATCTGAAACTATTAACACTATGATAAATCCAATCTTTAAAAAAAGGAACTACCTTATGATTCAACAGTTCAAACCTCTATGTATCTAAAAGAAATAAAAACACTAATTCAAAAAGATATCTGCTCTATGTTCACTGCAGCATTATTTACAATATCCAAGATATGAAAATCTTAGTGTTCACTGACAGATGAATGAAGAAAATTCACACACACACACACACACACACACAAATGGATTAATCAACCATAAAAAATATTTCAGCCAAGGAAACGCTGCCAACTACAGCAATATGGATGGACTTCGATGGCATGATGCTAAGTGAAATAAGTCAGAAAAAGAAAGACAAGTACTAGATGATTTCACTTACACATGGAACCTAAAATAAAAAACAGGGGTGCCTGGGTGCTTCAGTAGCTTAAGCACCTGCCTTTGGCTCAGGTCATGATCCCAGAGTCCTGGAATCAAGTGCTACACTGGGCTCCCTGCTCAGCAAGGAGCCTGCTTCTCCCTCTTGCATTCCCCCTGTTTGTGCTTTCTTTGTCAAATAAATAAATGCAATCTTAAAACAAAGATAAAACAACAACAAAGCAAAACAAAAAAACAAAACCCTCCAAAACCCCAAACGGGACAGATGCAAAGAACTGACGGGGTTGACAGATGCAGGGTGTGAGGGCTGGAGGAAATGGGTAAGGGTGAACAAGAGGTACAAACTTCCAGTTATAAAATAAATAATCCTGAGGATATAATATACAACATGGTAAGTACAGCAGTTAAGACTGTATGGTATATTTGAAAGTTGCTAAAAGACTCAATCTTGGGAGTTATCACAAGAAAGAAAATCTGTCATTATGTATGGTGATAATTTTGCATATACAGTCACGAATACATACAATTGTTATGTTGAACATCTGAAATTAATGTCCTATGTCATTATATCTCAATTAAAAAAAAAAAAAAAGGTGCCCAGATTTCTCCTTCAGGCAGACTGGAAGACTCCTCTTTGGATAAACTGAAACAATTCAAGAAGTACACCCAAGTATGAACCCAGAAGACAATCCCCAACAACTAGACCTCCAAGACTATTGCATCCAGATCAAAACTGCCAAGACCCAACTGTGTGCTCAGTACTTCCAATCAGCTTTTTATCCTCTACTCTTAATCTGATAACTTCCTCTAATATGGAAGATAAATACCCAAACAAAGAGGAAAATGCAGCTTAGTGGATAGAGAATATACCGGAATAAGTTAAAAAAAAAAAAATCAGTAAATCATCTGAGATCCAGTAGAAGGTATTACATCTATGAAACAAAGTGTTATTAGAATACTAAAATGTAAATTCAAAAAACTAAAAAAGGTCTTTATTAAAAACATGATAGCAAAATGAAGACCTGATAAAAGGAGAAGACTGAACTGAGGGAACCTTTCAAAAAGTGAAGATTAAAAATAGTTGTGAAATAAGAAAATCCAATATACAAGTAGCAGAAGTACTAGAGAAAACAAAGTGGAGGGAGAAAAAATTATTAAAGTAATTCAAGATTTCCCAGAACTGAAAGGCACAAGTTACCAAACCAGAAGAGGCCTACCATGAGTGGCATAATAATGAGACCCTCATGATAGTCTATCATTTTGAAATATCAAAACTAGGGACAAAAAGAGCTTCCTAATAGATTACAGTTACATATAAGAGATTATAAATCAAAATGGCTTTACCTACTCAACAGCAATACTAGAAGGAGATAAGCGATCAGAAGTCTAAGGAGAAAATAGGTTCCAACCCAGAATTTGATGCCCATTCAAATTATAAGAGAAATGTAATCACAGAAAAAAGAATTTTCACACATAGAAAATCTCAGTTTATCTCCCATGAGCTTTCTCAAGAAGTTACTACAAGATGACCTTCAACTAAATGAGAGCAGATCAGGATGACATGGCATACGGAAACAGGAGATCCAAATGAGAAGAGAAAGAATGGTGAATGGAGATCCTGGGACGACACTAGTTTGAAGTAGAGGGTGACCATCCAGGAGCAGTGTGGCTAAGGACATGTTGAACACTGTCATTACCAAGATTCCTGCAGCCACTGCACCCAGCTTTTTAATTAATGTCCCCCCCCCTCACCCCCTTGCATTTATCCTGAGGTCAGAACACTGGGGTGGCTCTATCTCAAGAGTCTTACTTGTGCTTGGCTCATCTTGACCATGAACTTGAACATGAAGTCACTGCTCTCCCTTCCCTAGTCTGCTGCTTTGCCCCCACAGAAGTGTTCTGTTTTGACCTACATCTGAGAGCTAGGTAGGCAATGATGAGCTCAGACGTAGAAATACAGAGCAGCCCACTCCCCCACTGCATTCCTCCAGACATCTAGTGCCTGACACACAATACAACCCTGAGAAAAGCAGAGAACAAAATAACTTGAGCTTTTAAAAAAGTTATTTAGGTGTTTCTAGCAGTTAGTATTGGCTTATTGATTCCTAATCAGTACATCCCACTGCCTTATGACAAAGATTTTATTGTTTACATTTTAGCCATTCTTTCTATATATCCTGAAAAACTCCCAAACACAAACAGCAAAAATTATACAGCAGGCTGAGTTTTGGCTTCCCCTTATTTCTATACCATTATGTTTGAAATCCTTTGTAGTAAGACATTTATTATCATGTGTCATACCTTGCTGATTCCTGATGGTATTTTAAGTGTTTAGGACAAAGATTTTTCTTTGTCCATTCAAATAAAAACTTAAGCTATTTGTGAAAAGCAATATTCCAACATTATATAGGGCACTTTTAAGACTTTGAGAGGTACCTAGATTTTTATACCTGCCTCGTTTAACTCCAAGCTAAATGTTTACATATGTACTCATTATTATAAAAAATAGAATGAAACTGAAAGGGATTGTATAGAGCACAACTGGAGCTGAACATTCTATTAATAAACAAGCCAAGGGTTTTGCTGTGTAGTCACATCCCTATGCAGATAAGCCTATCTCTGGTGATGAGGAGATCAAGGACAAAATCTTACAAACCTGCATCAAATAATCAGCAATGTACTCTGTTTTCAAGCAGTACACATTTTGGGCGGCAGCTTCTGCTATATTAACCCCTGAATCATCTGGTTTCAGTTTATTGAAGTCAGAAAAGAGATGTGTGGCTTCTTTAAATAAAGGTACAGAATAACCAGGCAGTACCTAAAGAAAAAAAAGTAAGAAGCATCACAATCTATGGGTGCCCCAAAGTATTCAGCTGTATAATCTGTACTTAAGGACCGCCATCTCACAAAGTACTGAAAATCAAGAACTGATCGTAGCAATCTTGGTTGGAAAATAATTTGTGTAAAAAAATTCTTCAAGTTGACTCAATACAAACCTTTGCTCCTCCTGACTGAAGAAGGCGTTTGAATCCTGCTTCTCGGGATTGGTCAACATATAAGATAACCTTCCACCCACTAAATGCCCCCTACAAATGAAAAAATAATCAGTGTTGAAATTATTTGGGAAATAAATGCAAAAAATACATTATTTTATCTGTAAATTTAGTTTTATGTCAACAAATAATCTTATAACCTTTACCATCTGCCACAGTGGTAACTGTCTCTGGTCAGAATACTGTGAAACACATAGCCATGGTGTTCGGCACACAGTAGGCCATCAATAAATACTTGAGGAATGAAGGAAAATGTTTTAATGATTAACATAAAACAAAGCAACTTCACTTTTGTCTAGTCTTTTCTTGTACTTTTTCTTATAATTAATCCAGGGTAGAACTTAATGCACAACTTCTCAGATTAGATGACACCCCCATTATATTTCTCTTGAAAATATTTACAAATCAGAACTATAAAATATCTCACTAAGGAATTACAATCAACAAAAGCCAGTGGAATTACTCTAAAAGAAGGGAATTAAGGCTAAGAAGAGCTTGGACACAGTAGAGAGCTAAGCATACAACACATAAGATTATTTAACTTGGGTTTCTAACATTTTTGTGAGCCACGGACCCCTCTGACAGCCCAGTGAAACCTATAGACCTGTTCTGTAAATAATTCTTTTAAAGAAACAGCCTTATTGAAATGTAATTTCTGTCATATGAACAATGTTTTAAAATACTGGTTTTAACATAAAGTGTAAAGGATTACCAAAAAAACATTTTATTAAAAATAACCAAATATTTACAAATTTGTGACATAATAGGTGTGCTTCTGTATTAATGAATTAAATTAAAGACCTAATGGTGGCTGGATAGCTATTATAATTTTAAAGTGGTAAAGACAGATGGTAGCTACACTTGTGGTGAGAATAATGTATAGTTGACAGATCTGTTACACACCTGAAACTAATGTAACACTGTGTATCAACTATATTTCAATTTTTTAAAAAGTGAACATAGGGGCGCCTGGGTGGCTCAGTGGGTTAAAGCCTCTGCCTTCAGCTCGGGTCATGATCCCAGAGTCCTGGGATCAAGCCCCACATTGGGCTCTCTGCTCGGCAGGGAGCCTGCTTCCCCTCATCTCTGCCTGCCTCTCTGCCTATTTGTGTTCTCGGTCTGTCAAATAAATAAATAAAAAAATCTTAAAAAAAAAAAAAGTGAACATAAGCAATATCTCAAGATGCTTAGAATTATAATGCAAAGCAAAGATATATTTCTGTTGGGGTAAAATCATAGGTACTATTAAAAGTTTGTGATTTGTTATAGACTTCTATAATAAAAGGAAATGTTTTCAATTAGAGGTGAGGAAAAATAAGGATGTATTCTCCTGCCCCATCCAAAGCATATAAATAGCCCTCCTGAGTCTGATCTACAAGCCCTTTAGGAGAGTCTGTGGATCCCATGTTAAGAACCCCTGAAGGTAGATGCTGAAGAGTCTTTGGAAGAAATATAGTATGGGTCACATTTTACACATATATTTAAATTATTTTTACCATCACTTTTTACTTTTTTTAAAAAAAGATTTATGTATTTGAGAGACAGCGTGTGCTAGCACTCACATGCACAGTGCGGGGAGAGAGGCAGAGGGAGAGGGAGAAAGAATCTCCAGCAGACTCCCAGCTGAGTGAGGAGTTCGATGGCAGGACTTGATCTCATCACCCTGAGATCATGACCTCAGTTGAAATCAAGAACTGGTTGCCTAACCGACTGAGCCACCCAGGAGCCCCACTCACATATATATTCTTAAAAGAGCCATCAACGTTATATATATCTTCTTCTCAGTCACGATTAAAAGAATTAGGAATTAACAGTAAGCCCAATTTAGAATGCCCAAACTAAGTATATCGACAAAGTATAAAAATAGAATATCCTTATTTTGTTAATAAGCATATTCTCTTAAAATTAAAATCTGTAATAGTCATGACACTAAATGCCGTTCCTATCACCATATATATGTTAATACCTCAACAATGCCCGATTCTTGTCTTTGCTGGAGTTTCTTCCTCCATCTCATTGCTGCAAGTGCTAGTCTTCGTTGTTGAACGTTGATTCCAGTCAAAACATCAAGTATGGAACTACTTCCCCATTCATAGTCTTCTTCCTAGACAATTAGTACAACACACTTGGATCTGGTCCTACAATATGTCCTCAAGGAGTCCATAATCACGTAAGAGTTAAAAGCTATACATTCAATTGTTATAAATACGGAGCACTAAATAAGCCATCAATTTATGAGCGCAGAGGGAGGAAATATACATTAATTTGGCTTCATGGGAGGGTCAAGTATTCTGACATTTAATTAGAAATCAGAAAAATACTGCATACATTTCTAAGAAATACAGATAACTACACCTTAATAATGGGTAATATACAGATTATTGGGCTTCATCTATTCTAAGAAGGACAGTTCTCGGTGGAAGTATGTGTTAATAGCTTGATTACCTGTCCATAGAAATCAGATCCCTAAGGGATCTTGATTGAAAACTTCAAAAACTACATGATAGATATTACTATGATGGTTAGTTAGGGACCAAAATATTACAGACAATTTAATATTTTTAAAAAAATGTTCTTTTACGAAAAAAAATTTTTTTTGAAGATTTTATTTATTTATTTGTCAGAGAGAGAGAGGGAGTACAAGCAGGCAGAGTGGTAGGCATAGGCAGAGAGAGAAGCAGGCTCCCCGCCAAGCAAGGAGCCCGATGCGGGACTCGATCCCAAGACCCTGGGATCATGACCTGAGCCGAAGGCAGTGACTTAACCGAGTGATCCACCCAGGCATCCCTAAGAAAATTTTTTAAAAAAAGATTTTATTTATTTGTCAGAGACAGAGTGAGCCAGCAAGAACAGGAGCAGGCGGGGAGAGGCTAAGGGAGAAGCAGGCTCCCTGTTGAACAAGCAGCCAATTCAGGACTTGGGATCATGACCTGGGCGGAAGGCAGATGAGATGCTTAACTGACTGAGCCACCCAGGTGTCCCCAGGCAATTTAATATTTAATGGGCTGGCAGTAAAGATAAAAGCTTACAATGAGGTAATCCTGAAATTTTCTGTTATTCCCAAGAGGAGAAAAAAAAAAAAAAAAAAAAAAAATTAAAAAAAAAAATTTTTTTTTTTTTAAAGATTTTATTTATTTGTCAGGGACAGAGGGAGACAGAGCGAGAGAGCACAGGCAGACAGAGAGGCAGGCAGAGGCAGAGGGAGAAGGCGGCTCCCCGCCGAGCAAGGAGCCCGATGTGGGACTCGATCCCAGGACCCTGGGATCATGACCTGAGCTGAAGGCAGCCGCTCAACCAACTGAGCCACCCAGGTGTCCCAACAGATTAAAATTTAAAAAAAAATGATATAACTGAGAATCTGGGACTGTGATCTCTGAATTTTTTTTGCTTTGTTAATGTGAACCTTATAAAATTGGTATCATCTAATTGGTCACATTTGGTTATTTCAATTATATGAACAGTCAGTGTAGATGCTGGAATCAATTATTAGGACAATTACTTTTAATGAAAAATGATTCTTCATATTAACTTGAATACACACCGGTACGAAGTGTCCAGCAGTCCGGCATGCTTCCAGATAGGAGCGATGAAGCACCCATTTCCCAGCTGCCACTGAGGCTAAATACTTCTCGTTTCGAAGTGGATGTCCCACAACAATGTGTGTACAATTGGGATCAAAGCACTGTTTCTCTATTACTAATCCACCTAAAGTAGAGAAAAATTGAATTCTTAACTTCTTCCTAGGAAAAACATGTCAACTCAGCATAAAATTATTTATAAATAAAATGCACCAAATAACCTGAAAAGCCTTGACTGATGGTTATTTTACTTCATATATATGTACTTTTATAAAATATATTTTTTAAAAGATTATTTACTTGACAGAAAGCGAGCAAGCACAAGCAGGGGGAGCACATTCTAGTATCAAAACCTTTCTGCTCAAGACTCAATTACAGCACAATCTGTCCTTATCCGCCTCTCTATCTTCTTCTAGACAATTATCTGTTAGTTGATATTACTCTTGTCCAGAGTTTACAGGAACGGAACAAAATATAGGAAACAGGCAAATGAAGCAGCTTCTTCTGTTCTGGAAGCTCTAGGTAAAGCCGAACAATTTTGATTTATAACTCTAATTGATTGGGGGACCAGGAAACAGTGTTCCACATGAGTCTAGTTTCCAAGAAACACAGCTTCTCAACTGTATGACTGTATTTGACAGAAATACTAAAAAAAAAAAATCTATCATAGTTTTCCACATTCTTAACAGGACAGCACTAAGTAACACTTAATCTTTTCTTGAGGACTCAGGGCCGTCATTGAAAACAACCATTATTTAATGTTTCCTCTATACGAAGCTGTCAGATTGAGTTCTCCCCCTATACGTTCCTTAATTCTGCAGAGCTACTTTGTCCAATACAGCAGCCATTAGCCACACATGGCTGTCACACACCTGAAGCATAGCCAGACCAAACTGAGATGTGCTACAAGTGCAAAATGTCACTGATATTTTATATTGATTACATGTTGAACATACTTCATGTAAAGGTTAAATAAAATATACGCTTTATTAATTTCACTTGTTTTTCCTTTTTAAATTGTGGCTACTACTAAGTTTAAAATTAGTGGCCTTTGCTCTCTTTCTATTGGACAGTACTGCTTAGAGCAAACACCAGGTTACCGGTCTAGTATGCTGCTTCCAGGATGTCAGATGGAGCCTGATAATAATTGAGTAAGAATGTTACCTAAGAACGAGCTCCTCTCTGGGTATTACCATACCTTCAGCTTCACAAAAATGCAGTTGTATTTTAAGTCTGTAATTTCAATGATTTCATCAAGGAACAAAAGCTCAAGGCAGCAAAAGAGACTCTTAAATCATTTTAATGGTTGGTTTCAATTTAAATCTTTAAATCCTATGACCCAGTGACTTAAGATTTAGAAGTATAAAAAGTCAAAGTTCTAATGCTGAGTCAATACATACCACCCAGGATAAGTTACCCATCTTTTTTTTTTTTTTTTTTTTTTAAGTTACTCATCTTTTGATTTTTTATTTTAAGTAGACTTCACACCCAACATAGGGCTCAAACTCATGACCCCAAGATCAAGAACTACATGCTCTACCACCTAAGCCAGCCAGGTGCCCCACCCATCTTTTTTTTCTCAATTTGTACATCTTACAAATGACATCAACTACACTGACTTCCAAGGAAGGTTACATTTTTGACTTAAAATACTTGTACCTAGTTTTTCAATCAGGTGACAATAATCAATACGTTCTTGAGGATTCAGAGATGACAGCTGAAATATATACTGTTTTTTTAAATCTTCATGTGTTTCTTCTATTGTTATAATCTGAAATGAAAGAGTTTTATTTTAGAAAAAATTAACATTAAAAAGGTTATCAATCAGGTACATGGTTCTTTTAAGTGACATTTTTAGTTTTTTGACTTACCAAATACAGAAATAATAGGATGCAGAGAAATGCAGTTTTCAACATTTGCGAACTCTTAATAGTAGTACCAGCAAATTTCTAATGCAGCATAATAGCAATATCAAAAAGATTTTCATCATACTAAGGATAAACTAACCTCTCTAGGGTGCGGAGCCACTGGTGGGTTGGCGAGGGGGAAGGCAATACTGGGCGCTTGAGGTGTAGGGATCAGGTGGCTGTCTTTTACCGGTGTTTCCAGTTCTTCAGAGATCTGGGGTTTTGGAGCTTCAGTCACACACACGTTTCCGGGATCACAGACAGCTGAGGGCAATAAAATGCTGCAGTGTGATGTTATCCAAATACGACTAAGAACAAATTGAGGCAAATATTCTCATCTGTCTTAACCAAGATGAAATTAAACACAAATTCTGGAATGTAAAAAGTACACGCAAAAAGAAATAGCCTATTTCTAGAGCTTATAAATAAATGCAATTAATTAGTTTTTTAAAAAGGCAAATGGTGTTATCTGTGGGCTCCTCCCAACCCTTTATTTATTTTTTAAAATTTTATTTATTTATTTGACAGAGAGAGAGAGATCACAAGTAGAAAGAGAGGCAGGCAGAGAGAAAGAGGGGGAAGCCAACTCCCTGCCGAGCAGAGAGCCTGATGCGGGGCTTGATCCCAGGACCCTGAGATCATGATCTGAGCAGAAGGCAGAGACTTACCCCACTGAACCACCCAGGTGCCCCTCCCAACCTTTTAACTACCCGGCTTTCATCAGAACAATGTAACCCAAATTTGTAAAATGAAAGTCATGTTATACTTGGAGAAAATCTACCTAGTGCAGAGACATAATCATGTGATATGAGAAAATGGGGGGAAAAAGATGACCAAAGATGAAAGATAGGAATCAATTTGTCTTCAAGGTAAAGCCCGAGGGGAAAAAAACTGGGAACACATACAAATCCAAAGAACAAACGTAGGTACCTGCTGGGTGGAATTTAGAAACTTAGATGAAAATAAGATGACTGGGAAGAAAACAAACATTAATGATACAAATAAAGGATGAGAATGAGAGGAAGAACAATAGGGAAAACTATGGAAAAAACTGTCCAATCCTCAATTTCCAAATTTAAGAATCAAAATATATTTTTCAATTTTACTAACAAGTTACCTCAATTCATAGTAATTTTTCTCTTACATTTAAACCGAAATCAGAAATATCTAGCAAGTTTTTTTTGTTTGCATGTGTAATTCAGAGAACTGCGATATGCTTATCTACTTTTAAGAAGTTAACATGTACTTAATACAAACAAATGAATAGATTTCTTCTCATTACCCTGTTCAGCAATTTCTGAGTCACGTAAAGCCTCCTGGGAAGGAGAGTCCTCCAATTTTTTAATGTCAACCTGAAGCTCTGAATACTGTGTAGGACAACTAGGCCACTGCAGACTGCTGGCAAGTCTTGCTCTCTCCTCTCTGGCTGTCGGGTCATCCCAAATGATCTGCTCATTCTGGGAGGGCTCTGTGTTGACATCAGGTACTGTTTGACGTGACTGCCTAAGGAATAAAAGCGACAATATTAATAAACAGTTAACTACAACAAAATCTATACTCATAAATTCCGTAAGTTAGATGGCAAATTCAAGGCTCACCTTTATATGCCCGCCATCTAGCAAAGAGTAAGCTACCTCAAAATATTGAGTAGATGCACTTTGGGACATTTTTTCTTTTTAAAATATTTCTTCCAGAAACTGACAAAATATTTTAGTTAGAAAAGGAAACACCATTTTTGACTAAATTTCCATTTATTTAAAACTTCAAAGGGGAAAGTTTACTGTCAAGAAATTGTTTTAAAATTCTAAAATGATTGCTGTATTTAAAAATGGAATTTTTTCTAATTATACAGACTTAGGGAAAGGAAACATGGTAATGTTCAGAAAACTGGTTACTTTGCTTACGAGATGTTGTATTTTTATCACTTGAAATAATAAAAACTATAATGAGTACTATAAAAGCTGCCTTAAAAGAAGGTCCCTTTGGCTCTTGGTAACCAAACCTCCTAGAGTCTAAGATAGAGCAGCCATATACTGAACTAGAGTGAAGTGTGTTTTATGTCATAATTTTAGCAACTTCACTAGAGTAAATATAATTCCAACTATTTTCCTTCTATGTATATACATGTAAGTGGAATCTTAGCAAATTTAATTTACCAAAGCTGATAGTACCCCCACAGTTCATTTGCCTCAAATACAAGGAAGATAGCCTTTTATTCTGAGTTTATTTGTCTACTCTGACTTGGCACAAGATTTAGGGTCTCTGTAATGACAACACATGATCTGAAGCATAGTAAATAAAAAGCCACTTTCACTCAGCATCCAGACATAGAATTGGCCTCATGATGCATAGCTCTATTAATCAGTTCAATATACAAGTCACCTAACATTCATCAATACAATTGGAGATTCTTATATCAGGAAAAAGATGTAGTTACACTACTGAACTTCAGTCATATCACACTGTGATCTGTAATCACCTTCCCTAGAAGATAAATTCGTAGAGAATACAAAACACATGTAGTTCTAGTAAGATATAACTTTAATTTAGAACTAATATTATTTAACATTAACATGACAGAACAGAGAGAATTACCAATTGAATCCATTTCAAATGAGGCAAACTGGATCTTAAAATAATTTCTCAGGGGAGGTAATAAAAAATATTAATCATACCACAACGTGAAAGCAGTTGCTTGGTATGGAACAAACCCTTGTCTGCTTCCTATTCCAAAGTAAGAATTCTAGAACTGCTTGGAACAAGGGAGGGAAGGAGAAAAAGCCAGGGAGGAAGGAAAAGTGAGCCAGTAAAAAGCCACACAACCAATACATAATATATTTAGTTTGCGCTAAACAAAGCCCAGTGTATAACACTTTTCCTGATCCTGACAGTCTAATCTTTGGCTTTACAGATCACAATCCCCCTCTCCTCTCCCCGGCCGAAAGGTGCAAAATTAGGCTTAACTCATGAAACTGAGGCAGTAGGAACCTAATGAACTACCTTTCTCTCAAGTCAGAGACACTCCTTTCCACCATCAGTGACAGGTACATACCTCAGTGCTTCCAGGACTCTACTTCGCCCACTGCGGGCAGAGCGAGTGCTATCAGGGGTTGAAGAAGCACTGTTACAACCACTTCTTGAAAGAGAAGCCCTCTGCCCTTGGGGTTTCACTATTGATGTTGCAGACATTATCTCCTGCAGCTGCTTTTGAAAGTTCTCTCTCATCTCCAAGGTCTGTGTCAGAGCTTGAAAACACGTAAACAATTAAGTTTTTCTCTCTTGTTTTAAGTTTCTTTTTTATCGCATCTCATACACATTAACTGTTTTGTCTAGATCTGGCTGAACACAAATTTATTGACATTTATTGAATACTTACTACACATTATAGTAATGCACTAAGACTAGGAATACTGCAGAATACAGCAGAATACTGCAGAACACAAAGGCAGTCCTTACCAGGATGACTGCGTACGAAAAAAATCAAGAAGCTCTACTAAGACACACTGCTAAGACCTGGTGATTATCCCTTTTGTAGAGCTCCCTGCCTGCTTGTGACCCTCTCCTGTGTTATGTACCGCACTCTGAGGTGCACTACAGGAATTAACATATGTGATTTTTCTCCTGTGGTCCTTGAAAGCAGACCACAGTATATTTACCTTTGGTTTCCTTGTAGATTAAATATAGAAATAGGCACTAAATTAAATATTTTTGGAATGAACTGAGTGGAACTAACTAAATAGATAAGTCATAAGGAAAGCTCTAGTAGGATAAGATGAGTAAGGAAAATAGAAAATATTAATCAATTAAAAATAGGACATCTATAGATACAAAGTTATTCATTGGAGCACTCTTTGTAATAGCAAGAAATCAGAAATAAACTGGCTGCCCACAAAAGGGACAGGCTAAATGGCCATTCACACAGTTGTGAAAGAAGATTCAAAATGAAGCACTGCTAAGAGAGTCACTTAAAACAGAGTCAAAGGACGCTAAGGAAGTAGTGCCTGCGCAGTCTCCTGTTTTAATTCCTAGAACACCATGAATTGTTAACTTCTGTCAACTGCGATTTGTCAACTGCAAACTCCAACACCTCCTAGAAATATCCTTCTATTTTGAACTGAAGGAGAGATGTCAATACCTGTTAGCCAAATGATAATCTTGTATTAGTCAGTTTAAACTCTGACACCACCAGGGGCAACTGTGTGGCTCAGTCAGTTAAGTGTCTGCCTTCCGCTGAGGTCATGATCCTAGGATGCTGGGATCGAATCCCACACTGGGCTCCCTGCTCAGTGGGGAGCCTGCTCCTCTCTCTCCCTCTGCCCCCACCAGGCTTGTGCTCTCTCTCTCTTGCTTACTCTCTCTCTCAAATAAGTAAAATCTTAAAAATAAATAAACAAATTTTGACAGCACCAATCATATTTCTTTCAAAACAAGTTATATAGCCATCTGGTTTTTGCCTATATAAGCCTGTACTCCCCGCTTGCAATTAGAGGAGTTTCAATGGGCTATATCACCTGGACTGCAATCCTAAAAACTTCAAATAGTCAGTTTTGGTTGCTTTATAGCCTCTTCTTCTCAGTCAATCCAATGAATACTAGACAGTTGAAAAAGAGAAAAGAAAAGAGGAAAGAAAAAAGAAAAAGACCAAAGAAGCTCATGTACCCAAATCAAACACTCCGCAAGTTAAACTATTAAGCAAAAAAGATAAGGATCAAAGGGTAAAACAGCATATATCGTATGTCTACCCTTTATACATTCTTTTTTTAAAGTGCAGAAGGGGAGAACATATGTACTTATGATTATGTATGCATAAAACAACTCTGATAACTCAAAAACCTAAGAAACTAAAAACATTGGAAGGGTGGGAGAAACTCTTCATGCATCCTTCCATACCTTTAAACCATGTCATATATATAATATACCAAAGCTTTTTGGAAGTTATTGAAAAGAACTGAACTGAAGAAGAAATCTTTACAAAACCACCAATCCCACCTACCTTTAACAAAATAGGGCTATCATACTACCTCCGTAAAATACCTAGTTCCACTGATTTCACAAGTTTGACACTTAAAAATCACTAAAGCTTTGTATATTATTACTTAATGATTGGCATGGAACTTTAATTCAATCCTCAAACATATGCTTTATAGCGACACAGAAAACAACTGTTTTTCAATGCAATGGAAGCATTCTGTATGAAAGATAATATATTTGTAAACAAATTTTTTTTGTAATTTAAAATATTTTACCTCCTTTAGAGTCACTCCTTCCACCGCCATTTGATATTCCTGATTCTTTGTTACTGGTGGCCACACTGTCTATATCGTTTTCTTCTACAGGCAAATGATCTGGCTATTTAAGGAGAAAAGTTACAATGTCTTAAACCAAGTCACTACATAAAATTTCAAAGCACCATATGATTAGACATTCAGCTTAAGGAGGGGGTAAATGTGTCATCCATATTATCTACCTCATCATCCTTTGTTGCTGAATCCACTGAGAGTAGTCGACTATTAGAGAGTCTGCCATCTTGCACTGTACTGATATCCAAGCTCATTTTGGGATTGTAAGTATGTGGATAAAGAGATTCAGGAAGGTGTTTATACTCTTGCGCACACTGAAATACAATGGCATGCTTTAAACAGGACTGAAAAACATCTTAGTAAATAAATTACATGAAGTAGAATAAGGACAACCAATACATTACATCCTAAGGTGGCAAAAGTTTGCATAATTAAAGTTTTGAAAAGTAGGTGATACTGAAATATACCATCATACAAATGACAAAATTGCTCTAATTTTAATGTCATGTACACTGAAGAATAAGATCTAATTCATTCCTTGCTTTTGCCAAGGAATCATTCATACTTCTAGAAATATTCAGAAAGCAAAGAAATAGTTCTAAACTGCATTGGCATGCTAAATTAATTCTCCTTAAATTACGGTAACGTTATCTTTCACATAATTTTTAGTTAGTGAAAAGAACCAGAGAAATCAGAAAGAGTACCCATTAAAGAGTTGTTAAGTATTTAGGGACTGATCTTAAGTTTTTAATGCCAAAGAAATGAAGTGTGCACTGTTAACTAAGGTTATCAAACTTGTTTACATACATGGAAACTGGTTTGTGTCTTCAAAACAATGTTTGTATACATTCTCATTTAATAGAGAGGGAAGGAAAAAAAGTCTTGCTTACTTCTAAAAGCCAGTGCTCTGAAACAATGTGTACTCCTCTTTCTTTTACAGATTTATACTCTCGGTTAGTGTCATTTGGTCGGCCTTGATAAATGAAATGAGTCACTGTTTCATCAAAACTCCATCTGAAACAACCAAATTTTAAAAAACAAATAACTAAGAGAAATATCTGAGTTTAAGATGATCATTACTCTCTATGAATAGAATATATTCACCTTCACAAAACTTTCACGATCTAGAGTAAACATGGACGTTAAATGACAGGCTCCATTTTTTTTTTTTTTTTTTTTTTTGGGTCAAATGTTACATACATATCTCTAAGTATGTAAGTTCAGAGAAAGATCTGGAGGGCAGTCTTTCAAAATATTACTTGTTTCTTTATACTTTTTTTTTTTTAAAGATTTTATTTATTTATTTGACAGACAGAGATCACAAGCAGGCAGAGAGGCAGGCAGAGAGAGAGGAGGAAGCAGGCTCCCTGCTGAGCAGAGAGCCCGATGGGGGGCTCGATCCCAGGACCCTGAGATCATGACCTGAGCTGAAAGCAGAGGCTTTAACCCACTGAGCCACCCAGGCGCCCCTCTTTATACTTTTTTGAATTGTTTAAATTTTCTTTCTTTCCTTTTTTTTTTTTTTTCACAATGAGTATCACCTTAGAGTAACAATAAAGGTATTTTCAAATCAATAAAATAGGCTAAGCATCCAATCTCTCCTCCGGGTATTGGCAATTACTAGTCATTCTACATCTGCTGTATGCACCACAATAAACTATGTTCTTTTTTAAAAAAAATAATTAACTTGAGAGAGAGAGAGAGAGAAAGTGAGAGAGAGCATGAGACGAGAGAAGGTCAGAGGGAGAAGAAAACTCCCCACGGAGCCAGGAGCCCGATGTGGGACTTAATCCTGGGACTCTGGGATGGTGACTGGAGCCGAAGGCAATCGATGAACCAACTGAGCCACCCAGGTGCCCATAAACTATGTTCTTTATATAACATTTCAGCCATTCCTCTCAACAATCCCAACACATTAATATTATTATATCCACTTTACAGATAAGGACACTGAAGGTTAAGTAACATGTTTAAGAATATTCAGTAAGTGACAGAGCCAGTTTTGACTTCAAAACCCATACTCTTAAGGATTACATTATCCTACAATCTCCTGATTCTTCCCATGTAATAGTTTTCTGACCTAGGAAAATAATCTAAGAATTGTAAAATACATACTATACTTCTTAAAATCAAGTAAAAACCAAAGAGAAAGTAAAAATTGTATTTCTGAATATAATCGCCAAAAAAGAGGTTTCTCATCATGGACACTTAACACACTTTCCATTTACTAACTAAGAAATATCTCTGAACTTTTTATTTATTTATTCTTAAAGATTTTATTTATTTATTTGACAGAAAGAGATCACAAGTAGATGGAGAGGCAGGCAGAGAGAGAGAGAGAGAGAGAGAGAGAGAGAAGCAGGCTCCCTGCTGAGCAGAGAGCCCGATGCGGGACTCGATCCCAGGACTCTGAGATCATGACCTGAGCCGAAGGCAGCGGCTTAACCCACTGAGCCACCCAGGCGCCCCTCTCTGAACTTTTTAAATAGCCAAGTTAAACAAATTTAGAAGGCATATTTCCTTCTAAATTATAAACATCTCTAGTTCCTACTCTATTGTCTGTGTTTCCTTAAAAATAAGAGTAAAGAACATCTTGCCTGATTTAGTTGTTAGTCTAATAGTTGTTTCCACTTCTGATTTAGGGAAAACAATACAAACTTAAATAAATTATAAATTAGAAAAATAGAGGAACGTATCTGCCTGATTCATCTTGCTTCATGCCTCACTGTGATGATATGGAAACTATGAGTTTCAGTCCTTAGAGATCCTTTAATGACAGACTGTCAATGGGCATAGATGGTTTAGATCAGGAATTAGCAAATTTTTTCTCACAAGACCAAATGATAAATATTTTAGGCTTTGCAGGGCAAAAAGCTGTGACAGTTGCAACTGTAAAAAGTTACAACTACTCAACTCTTGCCTTGTATTAAAGCAGTCATAGATAATATGTAAACTAATAGGCATGGCTGTATTCCCAAAAAAACCTCACAAAAACAGATGGCTGACCCTCTGGTCTAGATCAGTGCTTTCAGCAAAACTGTTACTTTACAAGCTATTTTGTAAATATGTGGGAGTGATTTTGTTGTTACAATAATGTGGTTTATATGATGAGGGGCGCTAATAGCATTTAATAAGTTCAAGGGATGCTAGAAATTCTGAGGAACAGTTATAAATACAATTATCCCATATCTTGCATGATTTTCTAATGTCCTGACACAAATTCAGAGGTTAAAAAAAAGTTTGTTTACAATTAGATAAGCCTGAGGCCTATTTTACTTAAAAAAACACAAGTAAGTTTTGGTTTGTTTTTTTTTTTTTTTCCCAGTTTAAATATACACTAATATATAGGACATCTAACTACTGAGCAACTAATGGAAGACTATACTTTGCTTAATTTTTAACTTTGCCAAATTGTGAACAAATCTTGTTCCTGTTACCAAAGGAAATGCTGCTCATGGTATCTGAGTCTCTGTATCTGTTTTAGCCTTGGGGCTGTAGCATTTTAAGTGAGTTTACATATGTATGTAAGCATATGAATACTGTTTTCTTCCAGTGTCATCAGCCACAGGTATTTACATACTAAACATATATTTTATGGTTCTGTGCCTTCTGATGACTTTCATTTATTAAAATTATGAAAGTGGTTAAGTTATGGGGGGCTCAGTTGGTTATGTGTCCAGCTCTTGATCTCAGGGTCATGAGTTCAAGCCTGCATTGGGCTCCACATTGGGTGTGGTCCTTTACTTTAAAAAAAAAAAAGTCATATTTGTGAAATCCTTTTAGAAGAGGTAATGCTATGACATGCTGAGGAGCTCTGGCCTAGGTGTTTAACAGTAGGAAGCCGGAGGTGTGTCAGATAATCTCTTCATGATGTTCAGGTTCTAGCTTATGGATGGGAAAAAGTAGGACAGTTTTCATTTGAGAACACATTACTCTATAAACATATAAATACTGTAACCTCTACGTATTAAAGTGTTCTTCTCTCTCATCTAACACCCTGAGAAAAGTCTGAGAAATCCCTTTCAGGAATAGATTTTTTTTTTTAAGATTAATTTATTTAGAGAGTGAGTAAGCATGTGCATGAGTTGGGGGTAGGGGTGGAGGGACAGAGGGAGAGGGAGACAAAGTCTTAAATAGATTCCTTGCTGAGTGCAGAGCCTGATGTAGGGCTCAATCTCATGACCCTGAAATCACAATCTGAGCCAAAACCAAGAGATGGACACTGAACTGACTGCACTACTCAGGTGTCCCAAGGAATGGATTTAAGCAAACTTTTAATCAGTTAAATCTGAATTACTTACCAATTTCAGTAACAGATTCTATTTTCACACTGAGAGGACTAGCATTTTTTTTTTAAATTTAAGATTTTTATTTATTTATTTGACAGAGATCACATGTAGGCAGAGAGGCAGGCAGAGAGAGAGAGGAGGAAGCAGGCTCCCCCCTGAGCATTTTAAGTCTTAATAAAATTCAAGTTCTACAGGTTCCTTTTATGTCTTATATCAAGTACAGATGCCAAGCGATTATACAATAAAGCATTCAATTTTGACAAATACACATACCCTCACAAGACTCTTGAGAAAGAAATGAGATAGATAAAGCTTGGCTCATACTAAGAGCTCAGCAACTGGTAAAAGGTAATATGGTAATATGTAATCATATAGTAGATATTATATAATAATACACAAAGCAGGTAATATAAAACAGGTAAGAAAGTTCTTCTTTTCTACAACAGATATACTAAACACATTAAGATGCTTTTAACTATCTCAGACACATTTTATTTTTATTCTCCTGATCTAATTTATCAAATAGCAAGCTAACCAAAATAACACTTAACTAAAGGGGAAGATAGACCCAAATGTATTTCTCAAACTATTACTTGTAGGACCAATCATTATGTTATCTATAAATGGCTGAATAGAAGTGATCAAGAAAGCTAGCACTGCAGACAGTGGAATACGAGGGACTCAGGATTGGCCAGCACAGGTAAGGCTCTCTCAATCCCTGGCACACATGCCATCTATACTGGAAGTCTGTCTCTAGCTTGGCTGTCAGGTGGAGGGCAGATATGATAATCTCTGTCTCCAAAAGTAGTGAAAATAAATAGAAATTAAACCAGTCTACAAAAAGACCACTGAATGCCTGGATGGCTACAGTACTGCTCACAGAAGAGCTCTACCATGAAACACACTAAGGTACAAATATGCTTAATCTCACATCTCATATAAGTCAATATCCTATGAATCTTTTATTAAATACATTAGGCAAGGATTCTTCTAGATTGTACTCATAATTCATGGAACCCAAGTTTCTAGAATAGTGAGTGGCACAAAATAGGTTCTCACATATGGGTTGCACATACCCTAAAAAATACATGTATCAATGTGAACTGATAACGGGAAAGGGTATTTTTCAAGGCTGAAGTAAATGACAAATCAACTGGAGATACAGCAGACAATATGGCATGTTAAAAGGCAAAGTAAATGTTCCTTTGTGGATGCATACAATAGGTTTAGGTTTTCCTATATGTTTAGACAATATCAGTACCAAAACAGAAAGATGTGTCACCTACCTGTAATCTGCTCCTAGAGAGGCTGCGATCCCATTCAGTTCACCCTGTTTCTTACTGAGTTTCTTACTCACACATACAACTACCTTGTGAAGTGGTTTGGGGGCTTCTTCCTGTCCATGGAAAAGAAAAGACATAAGGTCAACTATTATTGTTTGAAATATTTTATCTATAATTTGCTTTTAATAAGAGATCTAATTCTACCTTCTTCGATTGGGCATCCTTCAGCTGAGGGCTGGCAGACAAAGCAACAGCATTTCGAGAGCTATTTGCCAAAGCAAGTTTCAAGTTTCTGACAATGACTTCTGAAAGTGGCGTACTCAGTTTCCTTTTCTGCTGGCTAGGACCTCCTGGAGTTTCCAAGGCTGCAAGTGCATCCTACATGTATGTCAGGGGAGAAAGAAAAGGGGAGAAAGAATGTAGGAGGAAGAGGAGAAAAGGACAGGAGGGAAGAAGATGGGACAGAAGGAAAAAGGAAGGTAAATGGTACAAGGAAAGAGGAAGGGAGAGGTAAAGAGAGAAGAGATAAACCTCAAAATTAACTGGATTATAGCTTTAGCCTCCTCCAGTTTTCTTTCAAACAAAAAGAATGAAGTATTAACTGCATCTGAACATAATAAAAAAAAAAATTTCATACTGTCCAGCAAATAGTTTCGAAGAGACTCACAACATGCTCACATTTTCAGCTGTGCTCATCACATTTGGCTGAATCTCAGAGCGGGAGGTGCAGATAAAATTAAGGACACCAAAAAGCAAAATGAACAAACAATAAACATGGAAGGAAACAAGCAAGGATGGATATAAGCAAGATCTGAACTGTAAGGTTAATAAATCGGCTGAGCTGAGAATTGTGGTAAATCCTCAAAAGGACAAAATATATTCCTGTTCCCATGTCACCCACAGTTCCCTCATGAGAAGGGGCCAGTGTTATTCAGGCTGCGCTGCTCATTCTCTTTTCCATTTATATAGTATTCCATGCACACAGCTGACTGGATTTACCACTATTCAACTGATGAATATTTAGATTAATAATCTTTTGCCAGTATGATGATGCAATGAACAACCTTGTACACACATCATTTTGCAAAAGGAAACATTTAAGCAAAATTTGTGTAACAATGCTGACATTCTCATGAGCAAAGCATTAGAATGTTTCCCAACATGTTTGACAGCACCAGTGGGTAATCAGATTTTTCTTTTTGGCCCATCTGATAGGTTAAAAAAATTTAACTGTTTGCTCTAATTTTCCACCCTTTTATACTAAATGAGATTAAACATCTTTATGAATGTATAATATTTCCATTTAATTTTTTTGTGACAGCTATCTCTTCCTAACTTTGCCCATTTTCCCCATTACTTTGTCTTAAAAAAAAAAAAAAAGATTTTATTTATTTATTTAGAGGGAGTGAGACAGCTGGGGGAGGGGCAGAGGGAGAGCCAGACATAGGGCTCGATGCCATGTTCCTAAGATAGTGACCTGAGCTGACATCGAGAGTCAGGGGCCCTGCTTTTTCTTTTTTTACTCACTTGCCTGAATATATTTCTAAGAGTTTATATGCATACATATACATTGAGATATATGCACGTTTGTTCTCAATTTGTTGTCAAATTTTTGCCATGGAGAATTCTAAATACTTTTATTGCACACTTATAAAATCTGCAGTTGAATGTGGCGAATTTTTTAATGCTGTCAGATTCATATGACTCTTTTTTCTTTTGAGGTATATGTTATAGTTAGAAAGGTCCTCCTAATGCTGGCATTACTGAAAAACAAATTTACTCTTTCATGGCTTGTTCCTATAATCTTTATACCTTCATTTCTTATATTTAAATATCTAATCCTCTGGAATTTATTCTGGTGTAAGGTGAGTTTTCATCCCAACTGTTTTCTCAGATGGTTACTCCGCTGCCTGATTTGAATGCCACCTTTATCATATAATACATTTTCCTATCTGTGGGGTGTAATCCTGTGTATCAATATGAGTACTCATGTGATGACATACTGCTTCAGTTACTGCAACTTCATACAATGCTTGAATAACTACCTACAAACTCAAATCCCCAAATTTCTTTCTCTAGCCCAGATCATAATCCAAACTTCAAGCTATGCATGTAACTGCCTATCTAACAGTACTTGGATGTCTAACAGGCTTTATGTGTCGAAAATACAAACTCTCGGTCTGAGGCCCTGATCCCAACCTGTTCCATTCAACTCAGTTGACCAGCAGCTCCATTCATCTAATCTCTCAGATCAAAAATTTAGAGGATTCAAATTCCAAACATTTAAACACCTGCCATGTACTAAGGAAATCTGACGGAGATCAATCATCTAGACGTACTCTTGTAAAATCATTAGATTTTAAAGATAAAAGAAAACGCCACATGGCTTTCTGGCAAAAAAGATAAAATAACTTACAAAAACAACGTAGTTAGACTGGCATCAGAAATTTCAAAAACATATACAAAGAAAGGAAGCAGTAGAGTAGCATTTTCAGGAAACTCAAGAAAAAAAAATGCAAACCAAGAACAATACATCCAAACAATCTGTTGAATAATCAAGGCCCTGGTAAAGGTTTTGAATGTGCAGAACTCAGGAAATATTGTACATATGTCCTTCCCAAATATTCTAGAGGATGCACGTCCTCCTGTAGTGCATTCCTCCTTAATGACAGTAAGCATTTCACATATTTGATTGCAGAGTTAAGACTAAACAAGGGTGAGGTCCATGGGTTAAAAAATATATATATAAACATTTTATCTTCTGACAAAGTTGATAAATGTAATTAAAAACAGTGGAAGAGAGAAAATGGAGAACCAGAATAAGATTACTGACTGCAACAGTAGTAGGGGTCAAATCATATAATTTACAACTGACATAAGGTTAAGATAGGGGTTTAAGGGCACCTTAAGAATAAAACTAACAAACCCTTTCCTAAAAAAAAGGAAAACAAAAACAAAAACAGAGGACATGATACCTGAAGAAACATGTAACATACATACATACATAACGTCAACTAATTATAATATATGACAGAATTGAGACCAAATAGAAATCATATTAAATGTGAATAGGCTTAAGTCACCTGGTTGAAAGGAAAATATTTTTCTTTTTTCTTTTTTTTTTTTATATTTTATTTATTTATTTGACAGACAGAGATCACAAGTAGGCAGAGAGGCAGGCAGAGAGAGAGGCGGAAGCAGGCTCCCTGCCGAGCAGAGAGCCCGATGCGGGGCTTGATCCCAGGTCCCTGGGATCATGACCTGAGCTGAAGGCAGAGGTTTTAACCCACTGAGCCACCCAGGCGCCCCTCTAGTCCCACTTATTGACAAGACTGTCTTTCCCACTGAATTTCAGTGGTGCCCTTGTTTTCCAATCAATTTCTACAAAAAATAATCTTCCTGGGATTTTGATTGGGATTGCAGTTAAGCATGTGTTCCATTTACTTACCCCCATAATCTCAGCAATATGAGACTTCCAATTCTATAACATGGTATATTACTTGATTGATATATATATCTTTAATTTCTCTTCTTGAATATATATATATATATATATATATTTTTTTTTTTTTTAATTTTATTTATTTATTTGACAGACAGAGATCACAAGTAGGCAGAGAGGCAGGCAGAGAGAGAGAGGAGGAAGCAGGCTCCCTGCGGAGCAGAGAGCCCGATGCGGGACTCGATCCCAGGACCCTGGGATCATGACCTGAGCTGAAGGCAGAGGCTTTAACCCACTGAGCCACCCAGGCGCCCCAGGAAAATATTTTTCTTTTTAAGATTTTATTTATTTATTTGACAGACAAGAGATGACAAGTAGGCAGAGAGGCAGGCAGAGGGGGAGGGGGAAGAAGGCTCCCTGCTGAGCAGAGAGCCCGATGCGGGGCTCGATCCCAGGAACCTGGGATCATGACCTGAGCCGAAGGCAGAGGTTTTAATCTTTACCCACTGAGCCACCTAGGCACCCCAAAAGGAAAAGATTTTTTTAAATGGCTCATAAAGCCAAACTCAATTCTATGCTCAATTCTACCTTTAAAATGCAGCAATCTCCAAAGGCTAAAATGAAGGACTACACAGGATTATAATGCAAATGAAAATCATAAAATGGTATGGATTGAAATCCTGATACCAAAGTAGACTTCTAGCCAGAAAGTATTACATGAGAAAAAGAACACATTCCAAGTTACATTAATAGTTGTAATATCTATGTACTAGTTAACATACCAATCATCTATCTAAAAACAAAACCACACAAGATGCAAGAAAGAGAAACACACCATATTATGAAACTTAAAAACACCACTTAGTATGAGTGAGTTAAATGACTAAAAAATAGGAAAGGATATAAAAGATCTAAACAACATTATCAAGAAGTCCGATCTCGTGTGTATGCCTGTGTACAGCAAAGACTATCCATGTTGGAGAATATATCTGCTCATAAAATATTCTAAAAAAATCAAGCAATGTTCTCAAAAATTGACATATATCAGGGCACAAACATCAGTAAGTTCTATGAGGTAGAAATATTACAAACAACACTCTGATCACAATGTAATAAAATAATAAAAACAAAACAAAGTGTTTCCATCTGGAAAGTAATGAAAACTCTATTTCTGAACAAAGGGTATATGAGTATTCCTCCTAGTATTTTTATTTTGCAACTTTTTAAAGAAATTATTTCCAAGTGAAAAGTAAAAACAATATTAACAATAACAACCTCAAACCTTATAATTCCTTATTGAAAAGGATGGGGAACACTGGGTGCTCAACACATTACTAGTAGGACTATTAACTGGTACAACCACTTTGACAATTTGTCAGTCTCTACTAAAGTTGAAATATGACCCAGCAAGTTCACTTTTAGGTATATACCAAAAAGAAATGCATGCACACATATTCTAAGAGACATGCACAAGAATCTACATGATTTGTAAGAGCAAAAATCTAGTAGCCATCTAAATGTAAATTATGGTATACTCATTTAATGGAATATTCTGCAGCAATGGAATCAATGAACTAAAGTTAAAGGAACATGGACAGAGCTTTCAAACAAAGGCTGAACAAAAAAAGAATATATATTATATTCCACATTTAAAAGTCAAAAAAACAAGCATAACAAAGTTAGTATTAGAAGTCAGGAGTGTTACCTCCGGGAGGAAGGAGGAAACAGTGATGAAGGAGAGGCATAAGGAAGGCTCTAAGGCACCTGGCAATGATCTTTCTGAACATATACAGTAGCCTTCCAGCTGTTAACTTTAACATATCATTTAGCAGCACATCTGCTGTACTTCTCTGATGCCAATTAAAAATTAAATAGATTTTTAAAATATGAGGCCTAATGTGTTCAATTTTGTGATTATTTCATGGGCCCTTCTGTTTTCAGAGTACAAAGTTCAATATACCATATTACATCAATTTGAAGAAGCACTGATTGTAAGACGAAGTACCATTTTATGTATTACCAAAAAGAAAAAAGCCCCCAAACCACCACCCCAAAAGAAAGAAAAAAAAAAATAAACACTCCTAAGTGAATTATGACTCTAAATAATAAAACTTTTAAATGTGTTTTGTGTCTTCACTGAGACTATTTAGAACCATCAGCTTTCTGCAAGGTATCTAAAGAAGAACAGTGTCAATGACAGGGAATATTCTTATTTTCTTGCCTACTAGTGTCATTTCATCTACTATTCAAAAAGTTTGTGGGGGCGCCTGGGTGGCTCAGTGGGTTCAGCCTCTGCCTTCGGCTCAGGTCAAGATCCCAGCGTCCTGGGATTGAGCCCCGCATCGGGCTCTCTGCTCAGCAGGGAGCCTGCTTCCCCCCCTCTCTCTGCCTATTTGTGATCTGTCAAATAAATAAATAAAATCTTTAAAAAAAAAAAAAGTTTGTGAGTTAAGAGACCTTAGAGATCATCTAGATATACCCTATGATTTTATAGATAGAGATGATGGAGCCCAAAGAGGTTGACCTCTTTCAAAGACAGCAACAAGCAAAGGAGAAGCCTGATTCTAGATCTCAGGTCTCAAACCAGTGATTTTTCTCTATTTCTTAAGGCATAATGAGCAGTGTTAATCATAGCACAAAATGTTACTTTTTCGAGCACAGGTTTTGCTTAGTGAAACTATCCAAAGTATCAATTTATATTTATTTTCTGAAGATGAACAATCTGTAAATTCTATAAACCTATTTCCTAACACACCAGTAAAAATTATTAGAATGTTGCTTTTTTTTTTAAGTGGTGGAGCCCAATACTGGGCTTGAACTCCAGACCCTGAGATCAAGACCTGAGCAGAGATCAAGAGTCAAACACTTAACAGAGTGAGCCACCCAGGTGTCCCAGAACCTTGCTTCTTAATACCCTATCAGCAAAACTCCAATAGATGACTAGTATAATAACGGTGCAAAGACTCATGGATAAAAAGAATCATAAACAATGATTTCAATAGCCATTCGAAAGGCCAACAGCTACTAAAGGAATAGTAAAGAAAATCATTTTGGGGGAATAAGAGGAAACCATTTATTGTCAAATAATGTCTTGATCTGGGAATGAATTTCTCAGAAAGGGAGCCATCCTCCAGTACTCAGGAGATCAAACAAAGACGCAGACTTAACCCATCTTTTCAAGGGAAGTGACCGCAAGATAAGGTGGTAAGAGACAAATTCTTGGAGAGCAAGCGCTGAGTGTACTGCTAGAATCAAAACTTAAGTAGCAATGGGTTTATATCATAGTTAATAAAATCATTTCATCACACCATTTCATTTGATCCTTCAGATAAATCTGTGAGTTTTCAGGGCAAGTGATATCCTCTTTATACAAAAGAAAAAGTCTATGCTTGGATATGTTAAATAATCTGTCTAGAGTCATACTGCTCATGACAGATGTAGGACTTGAACTCAGTCCCAATTTCACACCATTTTACCTCCAGCTGTTATCTCAACCCCAAGTATATGGAGGGACTCGATAATATGATCTGCCAGTATCCCTGGAGAACTTACTACCACAAACTAGAGGTGATGCAGAATTTGGAGCTTCAATTAACTTATTATTATAAGTTATAAGTTATATTATAACTAATTATTAACTTCATATACTACAAATTATTAATTGTTAACTCTAGGACCATATTCTGTAATCCCTACCTTCACATCAAAGGAAGGCTTGAAGAGTTTGTCCTTGGACAGAAATTTTGATGGTGTATCCAGATGTAAGGAGGGCTCTTTCTGAAGTGGTTGTCCCACTGGTGGGGAGGCCGAAACCTGTCTGGTGTGTTGTGAGATCACAGCATGGAAAGCTTTACTCTGAAAGCAGTTCATATCTAAAGGCGTGACGGCTGTTTTCCTATGAGTTTCCAGGTGTGCAACAGGATGCTCTGGAGTACCTGGGTTTAGATTCACCCTGTTTGTTGTTTCAGTTTCCACACTTTGTTCTAGAGATTTAAAACGAGAAGAAACAAATGTGAACCACTAAAGTCACCTTTATCTCTGAAGATGAATATACGAAGTGCTATTTTTATGTCTCATTGTTAGTTTTCATGTAAATTCTCAAGTACATTTTATTTTATTTTATTTATTTATTTTTTTTAAAGATTTTTATTTATTTATTTGACAGAGAGATCACAAGCAGGCAGAGAGGCAGGCAGAGAGAGAGGAGGAAGCAGGCTCCCTGCTGAGCAGAGAGCCCGATGCGGGGCTCGATCCCAGGACTCTGAGATCATGACCCGAGCCGAAGGCAGCGGCTTAAACCACTGAGCCACGCAGGCGCCCCCTCAAGTACATTTTAAATCACAAAGTTATATACCTACTTTCTGAGAAACAAACCAAATGATACATTAAAATATATGTTGAAATAAACACAGAACATCAACTGAAACAATTAATGAAATTAGATTTCCTGTTTCATTTGTTAACTTGAAATATTTTTTAATAACCTCATGATTTGCCAAATATTATATAAGTGTCATCTTGGTGAATGACTGAGTTAAGGGAAAAAACCAAAAACAATTACATGTACTCTGAGTTAACAACTACAGTGAAGATTTTATAAAGTTCTTAGTGAAATTTTAATATGACTTAAATATCACTTTGCCTCAGTTCTAAAATTTCCAGTCTGTTTGGGTAAGCAATAATGGCTCTGAGAGCTGTTCCCAAGCTATTGAAGTTTGCCCAGGGATGCCATCATCTTATATTGTGTCCTCCCACCAGTCTTTTTTCAGTATTTAACAAAAACGCTTATTAGATGGCTATGCCATGCCAGGTCCAATGCTAGACAATGGAAATATATAATGCACAAGACACACTTATTCTTTGCCCTTTCAGAGCTTGTAACTGAGTAGGGAGACATGAAAGCAAACTAGATATTAGAACACTGAGATCAAAGGTTTAAAGGGGATAATGGAGGGAAATTTGGCAAGACAAAGGCCGTACTTGGGAGTTAAGGAAGGCTTTCCAACGGAAAATAACATCCAAGCTTGGAGGACTGAAAGATAAGGACAAAGAGGCAACCAGGAGGTGGGCCAGAGAAAAGACGCAGAAGTCCAAAGATGAGAGGAAGAGAGAGCACATGAATGACATGGTGCGTCAATGTGAGCCACAGAAGAAACAATAAATGGGATCCTAGCCCACAAATTTGGACTTCAAACACTGAGACCCCAGAATGCTTCTAGATTGTTTTGTATCTTCCAGCTTCCAGACACTGCCTGTAGTAGAGAGCAGATAAAAATTAAATCTGTCCTATGAACACATTTATTTTGCCACCAAATAAGGAATGCTCAACAGCAGTGCACAATACTCAATGTGAAAACTAGAAATCAATGAACTTTTCTAAAAACAAGATTCAACACAGGGGCGCCTGGGTGGCTCAGTGGGTTAAAGCCTCTGCCTTCAGCTCAGGTCATGATCCCAGGGTCCTGGGATCGAGCCCCACATCGGGCTCTCTGCTCAGCAGGGAGCCTGCTTCCTCCTCTCTCTCTGCCTGCCTCTCTGCCTACTTGTGATCTCTGTCTGTCAAATAAATAAATAAAAAAAAAATCTTAAAAAAAAAAACAAAACAAGATTCAACACATTCATATTCCAGAGACCATCAAATTGTAAAAATACATATAAAAGAACAAGATAAAAGTATTAACCTTCTTTAGCAGACTTTTCAATCAGAAAATGGCTTTCATCTGCTCTCTTTCCCATTCTAGCAGTCTCCAACAGCCAAGATATGGTGACTGCTGGTAAATTCCACTTCTTGGCAGCTTCATATTTAGAACCACCTGGTTCTTTCAATACAAGATGTGTACTGGCAAACATGCCTTTCTTTGCATTGGATTTGCGAACAAAGAATTCTTGAACACTGAAAATTAAATAAAAACAAATGGTCATAAACACAACTGGGCAAGCTAAGAAGTTTCTAATACAACTGTTGTTAGACTTCTATGTATAATACTCACTGATAAAAAGCTGATATATTTTCAAACCCTCTTACATGCCTACTCTAAGGTAAAAACGTATTGCTACAGTAAAAGTTTTTATAAAAACATTAAGAAAATTAAACTAGACTTTCAAGAACTAACCAGGAAAATTACCTCCTTAATTAGTCATCACCTACCCATTTTGGGTCTTTCTTCCCAAAAGGAGGCATGGAATAGCCAGGGAGCACAGAAAGGGTATAAATAACACACTGTATCTTTCTAGTCCACTATGTCTTTGCAAAGCATTTTCAGACACAATCTCTTATGAATATTTGGGAAGTACTAGTATATTACAAAATATTGGGGGGTTTTGGGAAAGATTTTATTTGCCAGAGAGAGAGAGAGAATGTGTGTGAGTACAAGGGCGGGTGGCAGGCAGAGCAGGCAGAGGGAGAAGCAGGCTCCCTACTGAGCAGGGAGCCCAATGTGGGACTTTATCCCAGGATCGTGGGATTATGACCTGGGACTCAATCCCAGGACCATGGAATTAAGACCCGAGCCAAAGGCAGATGCTTAACCCACTGAGCCATCCAGGCATTCCTTTTACAAAATATTGTAAAGATACAACCTGGGAAAAGATACAATTAAGTGAGACGGTGGTCGGGTCATGGACATTGGGGAGGATATGTGCTATGGTGAGTGCTGTGAACTGTGTAAGCCTGACGATTCACAGACCTGTACCCCTGGAGCTAATAATACATTATATGTTAACTTAAAAAAATGCAAAGAAAAAGAAAAAGAAGATACAATTAAGTGACTTGCTCAAGATGACAGATATTAAACACAGAGAACATAGGGGCAGAAAGAGAAGTCCACCACTTAACATTTAAACAGAATTTTTAACAACTGCTAGGTTTTATGCTCTAGTCCCCACTTTTAAGATGCTTTAAATCTCCCACATTTTTCCTAGCACTTTCATGGTTTCATTTTTCACATTTAACTCACTGATCCATTTGGTACTTATTTTGGTATAAGATGTGGCTCTAACTTTACTGAATCCTATTTACTGAATAAGCCATCTCTCTCCTTCAATGACTTGGAATATCACTTTTTTGTTTAATAAAGATTTTATTTATTTGAGAGAGAGCACAAGCAGAGTGAGGGAGAGGGGGAGAGGGAAAGCCCAACTCCCCACTGAGCAGGTAGCCTGATGTGGGGCTCAATTCCAGGACCCTAAGATCATGACCTGAGCCGAAGGCAGATGTTTAACTGACTTAACCACCACCAGGGCACCCCAAAAATATCACTTTTATCATACCCTAAATTCCTGTTTGTATTTGGGTCCATTTCTAGACTTTTTGTTCACTCACTAAACTTTCTGCAACTTATAAAATCCACACTATTACTTAGTGAGGTTTTACAAAATATATTTAAATAACTATTCTATTTCAGAATTTTCATGACTTTCTTGCTTGCTAAACTTAACTTATGAATTCAAGAATTTAGTTTGCTTAATGCTATCCCTAAAAAATTTGGGCAGCATTTTAACTGGGATGTTAAATTTATATAGTAATATAGGAAAACAATAGAAACTTCTTTATAATCTTCTTTCCGAGAACATGGATATCTTTTCTACTGTTTCCTTAATAGCATTTTATAAGCTTCTGTAGCTCTTGCAGGTTTCATGTTAAACCTGTTGGTAGGTATTCTATCTCTCATTGTAAACTTAGTTTTCATTAACTTTCCTAACTGGCTGGTATGACGGTCAATGATTTCTGTATATTAATTTGCTACATAGCCACTTTATGGAATTTTTCTCCAAGCACTGCTTTAGTTTACCCCATGGAACCTGGTGTCATACTTTTGCTGTTGTTACTTTCTAGATCTTCTGCAACTTCAGTTTTTTTAAAAAAAGCTTTTCATTGTTTAGCCTAATTCAAATACAGAACACAGCAAAAAAGGAAATACAAAACTTGGTGATTATAATCTATTTGGATATTTATGGCAATCACTTCCTTACCTTTCTTTAGTTTTATCACATAGTGCATTCTTAAACACTACAGTTTTGTTTTGTCTTTTTAGTTATAGGATCCATCCTCTTTCCCTATCCCCTTAATAGATATTTGTTGAAGACACTGTATTATTTATAACATAATTTATCTCAGGGCCTGAATTTTGCTAATTGCATTTCTGTGCTATAGTTTAACATGCTATTCTCCTACTTCCTATAAATCAGTAGTTGAATCCAGAGGCTTCATCGGATTGAGGTTTTATCATTTTTGTAAGGCCACTTCAAGGTGGCCATGTGTTCTTCATCAGGAGGCACATGATGTCTGTTTTCCTCTTTATTATATGATTATTGATTTTCAGGGCCTAGATGTTTTCATTCATTAGGAATTATAACCCCACCCTTCTTCATTTATTTGTTGGAACACCTTTTTTTTTTTTTTTTTAAGATTTTATTTATTTATTTGACAGACAGAGATCACAAGTAGGCAGAAAGGCAGGCAGAGAGAGAGAGAGGAGGAAGCAGGCTCCTCGTGGAGCACAGAGCCCGATGTGGGGCTCGATCCCAGGACCCTGGGATCATGACCTGAGCTGAAGGCAGAGGCTTTAACCCACTAAGCCAGCCAGGCGCCTCTTGTTGGAACACCTCTTAAAGGGAAACTTTGTCTTATCCATTATTATGGTACTCTTATACAGATTACATAGGAAAGGCAGGATAAATACTTGATCCTTTCTCTTTCTCTAACAGCATTCAAAATAACAGGCTGGTTTCCCAGCATCTTTCAAATATGACCAATTAGCTTTGTCTGGTGTCATTATAATATTATGATTTAAACATTATTTGATGTGCTTGGATCCACTGCCATTATTCTGTCTAGTGGTACTTAAATTGTCCTGTCTTTGGCCAGCAGAGGTCCTTTGATGCAACTTTCTTAGTAGTCCTTGCTATCTGGTCTGACAAAATGTTCCAGACTCACTGGCACCTTTTTGCCCCAGATCTGGAAAATAAATAAATAAATAAATGTATATGTATATACACACACACACACACACACACGCACATATATGTGTATGTATGTATATATGTATATATACATATAATATGTACATACATGTATACATATTATACATATATATACATATATATAAAGACTATATATATATATATAAAGACTTTGAGAGAGTGCAGAGAGAGAGATTGAGATTTAAAGACTTTGAGAGAGAGAGTGCAGAGAGAGAGAGAGAGACAGGGGTAGTGAGCGAGAGTGAGCATGAGTATGAGCACAAGTATGGGGGGTGGGTAGATGGAAAAGCAGGCTCTCCACTGAGCAGGAAACCGGCTGTGGGGCTTAATCCCACGACACTGGGATCATGACCTGAGATGAAGGCAGACGCCTAATGGGCTGAACCACCCAGGCACCCCTGGAATTAATCATTTCTTTACATTTTAGTTTCTTTTAGCAGGAAATGGTATTTTAGGATCACAATCTGGGCACTGGGATTGCTTATTACCATTGTGTTGATAAATGACTTCAAGGCTTGTAAATGGGTTTGAATCCCCCTTGGAACAAGAGTTATGAAATAGTTCTAAAATGTCCAGTTTATAGGGTCTTTTCATTTTCTATTTATACTATTCATTTTTAGTCTTTACATCATGATTAGAGAGTATGGTCTGCACTCTTCCTATTTTAGGCAATTTACGGAGGTTTTCTTTGTGGCCAGTTTCATTATAGGCAATGTTTATAAGTGTTCTACAGGCACATGAAAAGGTATGTTTGGTGTTTCAGGGTAGATGACTATGCTATTGAAATCTAGATCCTTCCCTGTTTTCTATAGGACCTCTCATGAAGTAAAAGATGGGAATTATAGTCTTACAAGTAATGTATTTCTGCTGATTCCATCTTGTATCTCCTATTGTTTTTGTCTTATGAATAAGTCATGTTCTTTTGTTATATATATATATATTAACTTCAGTGTGAATAGCAATTTATAGCACTCTTCTTTTTCTTATTTAATGCCTCTTCATTTAAAACCAAACTTGTCTGACATTAGAACTGCAACCCCTCCTTTCCTTTTGTTCGCATTTCTTTGACATACCTTTGCCCGTCTTTTTCTTTTTTCTTTTTTTTTTTTCAGATGTTCTGAATCAATTTGTTTTGGGTGTGTCTCTTTAAAGTCATTTTAAGTGTTGCTTCAAGATCTAATCTAAAAGAACTTTTTTTTTTAATATAAAAGTTGAGTTCCTTTACATTTACTGTTAGAACAGTTTTCTACTTCATTTTAAAACAGTTACCACCTAAAGTTAACTTAGGGGTTGGATTAATTTGGATTTTGGAAATAACTTTCAAGTCCATTTTTTTTTCCTTCCCAAGTATTCATTACTGAAAAAAAATAAATCTCCCAAATGGACCCATGGAAGGGAATAAAGCTTGGATATGCCATATTCAGTAATGGCCCTTGTATGAGCTTTACACATTCCCTTTGCTGGTAGGTGAGCACTAATGCCCATGGTCTGAACCTCTGCCAGGTATCCATCTAGTAGTACTGAGCCATCACATAGGTACACTATACCCTACCCATAAATATTATAAAGACACCTGGCCCAATTCCAATTTGAATGTTCACCAATAAGTCAAAACAGATAGAAGATACACCATGATAGCAGGTGCACAAAAAATACTACATACCTTGCTCCAAGGCGATTTGCTAAGAATGTCAACGAATCTTTTTCTGCTCCTACACACTGGCTGAATGAAATAACACAATCCTCTAAAGGAGTCATTCCTGCCATCACTGGGACTGGCATGAAGAGAGGATTTGACTTTGGATCAATTAAAGTCTGATAGTCTATACAGGTTACCTTTTAGAAACAAGAAACACAAGAATGCCAACCTGAAATAAGCAGCCAGTGGTTAACACTGGTTTTTACACTACCAGTAATTTGAGTTTACATGAAAAGCAATTTAATATAACCTTGTATATGCTTATTCTCAATACATTTCACATTATATTAAAAAAATCAATTCATTATACAGGATATTAAGAGCAGGCAGGTTTATCATTTAACTTACTAAATACTGCTGTAAATTTAATTTCTTCCCAAGTAGTAGTTTATAAATTTTCCTCTTAACTCTTGGAAAGTAAAAAAAATGATGAAATTATCACTGTTCAGTCAATAAAAAAGATATAATAAGAAATAAAAAGAACAAAAAATAAACAAAATAAAAAAGAATAATCCGAAAGTGCACACATGCTTTGGTTGTGAGAAAACAGGGAGGACTGAAATAGTAGGAGATGACCTAGGGTAACTTCTTAAGAAGGAATGTTGCTGCTGTGGCCCCAGGGAAATAATAAGCTCTACTCTGCCAGGCCTGGGGCCAAGAAGCTTGTACATTTTCCTATCTTACAATTCCCTTTGGTAAAGGCAAAATCTAAACCTTGCTCAAACACCAATGCACCTAAACTGAATTGTCTAGGAAATAATCATTAACACTCTCAGCATCTGATATCCTTCAGCACTACATTTCAACTACTACAGGGTCTTCTTACCAGCCACGTATTTGTGACAACTTCTCCCACAGTTGCTTCTACTTCACACCCCAGCAGAGGAACCACAGCGTAATCGGCAACAATTCTGCTCTGAAGGGACACGATTTTTCCAGCATTTTCTCTTATGATATTTGCAATATTAGATTCATTTTCATTACTAAAGCCCAAAACAAGGAAAGTCTTTTGGCTAAATAAACCTTCTTCGGTAATTGTAGAAGTGTCAGGGAGGCAACAAGTGACAGAAGACTGGTTTTCTTCTGGCAGAGAAATATGAGTAGAGTCATTAAAGGGCTCAACTTCAGACTTCACAGCTTCAACTGAAAGAGAAAAAGAAATGTTTTCTAGCAGAGGATTTATCTTACATTTTAAGGTAACATGAAGCCTGAGAATAGCGACCACACTCACAAAAAATAAGGCTCAGTAAATACACCCTGAGGAAAGGATACAAACCCACCCCATCTTCTTGGCTACCAAGAATACAGTTATTATTTCCACCTTCCATTAGGAATGACAAGAGCAATCATGTCACTGTTGCAGGTATTCCTAGTATAGTAGAAACTCCAATTAATTGAAAATTAGGGGACTCCAATAACTCTCTGGGTTTGTCTCAGTCCCAAAATTGGTTTTGCTAATTCACAGAATTGAGAAAATATTGTTAAGGAAAAAAACAGAAGTAACAGGCCTAAGTGATCAAGCCCTTCACATGGAAATAACTGTATGAATATAATAAAGAGAATTATTTTTTATGGTTACTTATTTTTCAAAAACTCCTAAAATTTTCATATTGAGATTACAGCTGTTTAGTTACTATAATATGGATTTAAGAGAACTGATGAAGGACTCAAGCAAATAGTTTCAACTATTACATTTCAGAATCAAGTTGGCTGACAGATAAGTAGAAGAAAAAAACATAACTGTCAGTAACAAAATATATAATCCCTAATATGGATAAGCACTGGTGAATCAAGACGCCAAACTCTCACTATTTGCAGACAACATGATACAATATGCAGAAAACCTGAAAGACCGCCAAAAAATTGCTAGAACCAATACACGAATTCAGCAAAGCTGCAGGATATAAAACCAGTGTGTAGAAATCTGTTGCATTACTATATACCAATAATGAAGCAGCAGGAAAAGAAATCAAGGAAACGATCCCATTTGCAACTGCACCAAAAACAAGATACCTAGGAGTAAACCTAACTATGGAGTTAAAAGATCTATACTCTGAAAAGTAGAGCTCACTTATGAAAGAAATTGAAGAGGACACAAAGCAATGGAAAAACATTCCATACTCATGGATTGGAAGAATAAACATTGTTAAAATGTCCATACTACCCAAAGTAATCTATGCATTTAATGCAATCCCTATCAAAATACCACCAGATTTTTCACAGAGCTGGAACAAACAATCCTAGTATTTGCATGGAACCACAAAAGACCCCAAATAGCCACAGCAATTTTGAAAAAGAAAAAACTGGAGGTATCACGATTCTGGATTTTAAGCTTTATTACAAAGCTGTAGTCATCAAGACAGTATGGGACTGGCACAAAAACAGACACATAGATCAATGGAATAGAACAAAGAACCCAGAAATGGACCCATAACTGTAAGGTCAACTGATATTTGACAAAGCAGGAAAATAATATCCAATGGAAAAAAGTCTCTTCGACAAATGGTGTTGGGAAAAGAAAAGTGGACAGCAACATGAAGAATGAAACTGGACCACTTTCTTACACCATACACCAAAATAAATTCAAAATGATGAAAGACCTAAATGTTGAGATAGGAAACCACCAAAATCCTAGAGGAGAACACAGGCCACATCCTCTTAACCTTGGCCTCGTAACTTACTAGACACGCTGCTTTAGGCAAGGGAAGCAAAAGCAAAAATGAACTACTGGGACTTCATCAAGATAAAAAGCGTTTGCACAGCAAAGAAAACAATCAATAAAACTAAAAGCCTATGGAATGGGAGAAGATAGATGCAAATAACATATCAGATAAAGAGTTAGTATTCAAAATCTATAAAGAACTTATCAAACTCAACACCCAAAAAACAAATACCCAGCAATGAAGTGGCCAGAAGACATGAATAGATACCTTTCCAAAGAAGACATCCAAATGGCTAACAAACATAGAAGATGCCAACATCACTCATCATCAGAGAAATACAAATCAAAACCACAATGAGACACCACCTCACACTAGTCAGAATGGCTAAAATTAACAATACAAGAAACAACAGGTGTTGGTGAGGATGCACAGAAAAGGAGCCCTCTTGCACTGTCAGGAATGCAAACTGGTGTAGCCACTCTGGAAAACAGTTTGGAGGTTCCTCAAAAAGTTGAAAATAGATCTACCCATGACCCAGCAATTGCACTACTGGGCATTTACCCCAAAGATACAAATGTACTGATCTGAAAGGGCACCTGCACCCCAATGTTTATAGCACCAATGCCCACAATAGCCAAACTATGGAAAGAGCCCAGATGTCATCAACAGATGAATGGATAAAGAAGATGTGGTGTGGGGGCGCCTGGGTGGCTCAGTGGGTTGGGCCTCTGCCTTCGGTTCAGGTCATGATCTCAGGGTCCTGGGATTGAGCCCCACATCGGGCTCTCTGCTCAGGGGGAGCCTGCTTCCTCCTCTCTCTCTGCCTACTTGTGATCTCTGTCTGTCAAATAAGTAAATAAAATCTTAAAAAAAAAAAAAAGATGTTGGTGTGTACACACACACACACACACACACACACACACACACTGGAATATTACTCAGTCATCAAAAAAATGAAATCTTGCCATCTGCAATGACATGGATGGAGCTAGAGTGTATTATGCTAAGTGAAATAAGTCAGTCAGAGACAAACAAATACCATATGATCTCATTCGTATGTGAAATTTAAGAAAGAAAACAAGTGAACATATGGGAACAGGGAAAAGAAAAAAAAAGGAGAAAGGGAAACAAGCCATAAGAGACTCTTAAGATTAGAAGACAAGCTGGGAGTTGGTGGGAGGGAGGTGGATGGGAGATGGGCTGAACGGGTGATGGGTATTAAAGAGGGCACTTGTTTTAAAAAAAAAAAAAAAAAAAGTAAAGAGGGCACTTGTGATGACCACTGGGTGTTGTAAGTGATGAATCACTGAATTCTACTCCTGAAACTAATATTGCACTGTATGTTCACTAACTAAAATAAAAAATAATAATAAAAAAAAAAAAGGTAAAAACTTAGTTTTTGAAAACTTTAGTGGTACTTTGTACAGGAGTGGCTAACTATAGCCTAAAGGCGAAACTGGACCTGTAGCCTATAAGTTAACAATGGTTTTTATGTGGGACACCTGGATGGCTCAGACAGTTAAGCGTCTGCCTTTGGCTCAGGTTCTGATCCTGGGGTCCTGGGATCGAGTCCTACATCAGAATCTTTGCTCAGCAGGGAGCCTGTTTTTTCCTCTGCCTACTGTTTCTTCTGCTTGTGAGCTTTCTCTCTAAAATCTTAAAAAAAAGGAGGGGGTTCATGAGGCATCTGGCTAACTCAGTGGGTTACGTGGATGTCTTTGGCTCAGGTCACGATCCTGGAGTCGAGAGATTGAGGCCCATGTTGGGCTTTTCCCTCTTCCTCTGCAACCACCACTCACCCCACTTAGCAAACTGAATTCAACAATATATTAAAAAAAATCATTCACCACAATCAAGTGGGACTTATTCCTGGGATGCAAGGGTGGTTTAATATTCACAAATCAATGTGATGCATCACATCAATAAGAGAAAGGATAAAAACCATATGATCATTTCAATAGATGCAGAAAAAGCATCTAACAAAGCACAACATTCATTCATGATAAAAACTCTCAACAAAGTAGGTTTAGAGGAAAATACCTCAACATAATAATGGCCATATATGAAACACCCATAGCAAACATCCAATGGGAAAACACTGAGAACTTTCCCCCTAACAAGGAATAAGACAAGGATGTCCACTCTCACCACTTTTATTCAACACAGTACAGGAAGTCCTAGCCACAGCAATCAGACAACAAAAACAAAAGATGTCCAAATTGGCTAAGGAAAAAGTTAAAACTTTCACTATTTGGAGATAATACACTATATACAGGAAGCCCTAAAGACTCCACAAAAAAACTGCTGGAACTGATAAATGAATTCAGTAAAGTCACAGGATACCAAATCAATGTACAGGCTGCATGGCTGGTTCAGTCAGTAGAGCATGTGACTCTTCAGCTCCAGGTCATGAGTTCAAGCCCCACACTGGGTGTGAAGCCTAGTTAAAGGGAAAATAAAATATAAAAAATCCCCCAAAACAACAACAAAACAAAAACAGTATCAAATACAGAAATCTGTTGCATTTCTCCACACCAATAATGAGGCAGCAAAAAAGAAAGAGAAATTAAGGAAACAATCCCATTTACAACTGCACCCCAAATAATAAGATACCTAGGAATAAACCTAACCAAAGAGGTGAAAGACCTGTACTCTGAAAACTATAAAACACTGATTACAGAAATTGAAAACGACACAAAGAAATGGAAAGACATTTCACTCTCATAAACTGGAAGAACAAATATTGTTAAAATGTCTGCACTACCCAAAGCAATCTACACAGTTAATGCAATCCCTATCAAAAATCAATAGCATTTTTTCACAGAGCTAGAACTAACAATCCTAAAATTTGTGTGGAACCACAAAAGACTGCTGGTAGCCAAAGCATCTTGAGAAAGAAAAGCAAACCTGGAGGCATCACGTTTCCAGATTTCTACAAAGCTGAAACAATCAAAACAGGATGGTATTGCACAAAAACAGACACCCAGATCAACGGAACAGAAAAGAGAACCCAGAAATAAACCCTTAACTATATGGTCATTAATTAATGACCATGGTAATTAATTATAGTCATTAATTAATTAATCTTCAACAAAGCAGGAGAGAATATGCAATTGGAAAGGACAGTCTCTTTAACAAAATGTGTTTGGAACACTGGACAGCTACATGCAAAAGAATAAAACTGGATCACTTCCTTATACCATACACAAAAGGGATGAAAGACCCAAATCTGAGACCTGAAACCATAAAAATCCTAGATGAGAACTCAGGCGGTAACCTCTTTAACATAGCCCATAGCAACTTTTTTCTAGTTAGGTCTTTAGACTCATTAATCCACATCACCTATTGAGCCCATCCCTGCACCCCTGTCCCCTCTGATAGCCATTAGATTGTTCTCTATAATTAAGAGGCTGTTTCTTGCTTTGTATCTTTCATTTTTTTTCCACCTTGCCTATTTTCTTTCTTAAATTCCATATATGAGTGAAATCATTTGGTATTTGTCTTTTTCTGATTTATTTTGCTTCCATTATACTCTACCTCCAACCACGCCATTGCAAATGGCAAGATTTCATTCTTTCTTATGGCTGAATAATATTCCTGTGTGTGTATACACACACACCACATCTTCTTTATCCATTCATCAGTCATTAAATACTTGGACTGCTTCCATATCTTTACTATTGTAAATAATGCTGCTATAAACATAGGGCTGCATGTATCCCTTTAAACTGGTGTTTCTATATTCTTTGAGTAAATACCTAGTAGTGTGATTGCTGATCACAGGGTAGTTCCACTTTTAACTTTTTGAGGAACCTTCATACTGTTTTCCAGAGTGGCTGCACCAGTTTGCATTCCTGCCAACAGTGCACAAGTGCTCCTTTTTCTCCATATCCTTGCCAACACCTGTTATTTCTAGTGTTTTTTTATTTTACCCTTTATGACATGTGTGAGGTGATATTACATTGATGTATTCCTAGCATAACTATTTTTTAAGCACAATGGCAGAAATAAAGACATTAACAGAAACTGAAGAAATTTCTAAAGGATATTATTTTATATGAGGAAAGAAAATGATTCCAGAAGAGAATTCTCAGATACAACAAAGAATGAGAAGCAAAGAAATTGCTAAACATGTTGGTAAATCAAAACAAGTATGGACCATATAAAACCTAAGCATCTGTCAGATTAAAAAAGACAATGAAAATACTGGCCCAAATCACATAAATTGAGTGTATGTAGGGGGGTATGATTAGCAGTGCTGTTGAAGATAGTGTATAAAGTTCTCGTATTATTCAAGATGAAGAAAAAAATTCTGATTAACTTTAGATTTCAAATTATGATGCACATTCTAGTTCTAAGTAATCTCTAAAAATATAAATAGATGTAACTTCTACATCAGTAGAGGGAGGATAGGGAAGTGGAGATTGAGGTGAGAGGGGGCAAGCTCAAGCTATCCAAAAGGAAGCAAAAATGTTAAATATGGAGGCACAGAAAAATGGGATAAACAGCATGAAATAAGATGGTATAAAATAATAAAAATATATCACAAGTAACAGTAAATGTAAAGCAACCAAATTTGCAGTTTTAAAGAAAAAGTCAGTCATACCAGATAAATACTGACTCACATGAGGCAGGGATAGTTCTATTAATATCAGACAAAACAGATTTTAAGAAAAACAAAATTAGGAAAATGAGGATCATCATGTAATAAAACATCAAAATATATTAAAAAACTAAATTTGACAGAACTACATGGAGAAACTGTCAAAGTCAACATTACAGTGGAGGAGTTTAACACATGTGCATCACTAATCTATACAGAGCAGACCAAACTTGGCATCCTGTACATGTAAAGAAACCTCTGAGCAATCACAGAGACATAGGTAAGAACAATCTCAGCAGTACTGTTTGCACTGGCAAAAAAAAAAAAGACACAATAAAAATGTCTATATGGTGGGAAAACAGATAAACTGTGGTATATTCAATCAGTTACTTGGTTAAATATTTCTCATGGTTGGAGGGGAGCAGCAAAAGAGTACATACTGTATATCATCTATATAAGCTAAAATATACACAAAATGAATATCTATATTGCATATAAATACATATATATATATAGACACATGTAAACTATAAGGAAAATGGAGAGACTCACAGGAGGCTTTGGTAGAGTGGAATATTCTATTTTTCTTATACTTATGTAGTAGTATATGGCTACTCATCGCATTATTCTTGACATCCTTTTCACTGTATTAAATATTTCAAAAAATTTTTTCTTAAGTAAGAAGAAATTCTGCTCACAACTCTTCACTGGCAAGTTTCCTTCTCACACTAAGAAGACTATATACAAAGGTGTGGTACAGTGTAGCATTGTATGCATTAATGATCACAATAACCAAGTAAGAGATAATTACAAGGTTAAAATAAAAGTGTACGCTGTTACATGGGGCACCTGGGGGGCTCAGTCTGTTAAGCATCTGCCTTCAGCTCAGGTCATGATCTCAGGGTCCTGGGATCCAGCCCTGCATTGGGATCCATGCTCAGCAGGGAGCCTGCTTCTCCCTCTCCCTTTGCCCCACCCTCCTTATGTATACTCTAAAGAATAAGTAAAATCTTAAAAATTTAAAAAGAAAAATTCATGCTGTTACAAACTCACACTAACAAACTGATGCTGGCATATAAAACAGATCAAAGAGGAGCCAGTGAGTTGAAGAGAGACAAGGCAGTCAGAGGGTTCAGCACCCCCCAGGCTTTGCCTTAGAAAGATCAAGGAAGAAAAAGGTTTAGCTTAAAATCTAGAAAAACTGGCAGAAATCATATGTGTATGTATTAAGCTATTAAAACATTTTTTTTTTTAAAGATTTTATTTATTTATTTGACAGACAGAGATCACAAGTAGGCAGAGAGACAGGCAGAGAGAGAGGAGGAAGCAGGCTCACCGCTGAGCAGAGAACCCGATGCGGGGCTCGATCCCAGGACCCTGGGATCACGACCTGAGCCGAAGGCAGAAGCTTAACCCACTGAGCCACCCAGGTGCCCCTACTAAAACATTTCTTAATGACTGTAAATACTCATCAACTATTTCTTACCTACTGTTGGGTTATTATTTATATACTGAGAGAGCAGATCTTCATCAGCTTGTTCATGCTTTTCATCAGGAGCCAAGTTTTTCTTAGACAAGCTGTTGTTCCTTTTTAAAAGGGCTGTTTTACTCTCAGGCTGATCTGAAACTGGAATTTCCACTGGCTGGTAGTTAGCATGGATATATGGCTCTTCAGGAAGCATGTAACCTTTACTAAAACACTCTAGCAACCATTTTGCTCCTACTACATGAGGCCTGCAAAAATAGTACATAATTATTAGTTTAAACTATAAAGACTATCATCCCACTTGCCATGCAGTTTCCATAATTGCATGGATAGGCAATTTTAAGAAAAATCATTAGAGTAGAAATTGCTTTGAATTAAAAACGGACAAAACCTGTGGGCTGATTTATCCCAAAACTGCTTCAATTCATCATCATGATCGCCCACGATAACATGAGTTACATCTTCATTGAGCTGATTAAAACGAACTCCACCTCCACTGTTAATAAGCCTTCTCAGTTTATCAAGCTTTCTGCCACTAAAACCACAAAGATAGATCTGCAAAGAATGAAAATATTTACTTTAGATTAATGCATTTAAGATGGTTTGCTTCTCTCAACAGGAACACATTAAAAATATATATCCAAATGCATTGTGTGTAAATACACAGCTCTGCGTACATTTAATACATTAAGAATAGAGTATAATCTGAAACTTTTTTTTAACAATTCCGACATTTTTTTTAAGAAAGATTTTTAAAATTCATTTGAGAGAGAGAGTTGGGAGCGAATGGGAGCAGGAGCTGAGGAGAGGGTCAGAGGGACAGGGAGAAGCAGACTCCAGGCTGAGCAGGGAGCCTGACATGGGGCTCAATCCCAGGACCTTGAGATCATGACTGGAGCCGAAGGCAGACGCTTAACCAACTGAGCCACCCAGGTGCCCCAACAATTCTGAAATTTTTATTTTTTTATTATTTCTTCACAATCCCATAGCATTATTATCCATATCTATATCCATATCTATTATCCATATCTAGATATCCATATCTATCCTGCTGTAGACAGCAGGTAAGTACTTTGAGGCTTTAAATAAAATGGAAGCTAGAATTCAGTTACCTTCTGGATACTAGTGCATAGCAATATCTAAAATGCAGGTCGCTCCTTAAATGCTGAAGATCTTATTACTTGTAAATTTTTTTTTTAAAAGATTTTATTTATTTATTTGACAGAGACAGAGAGATCACCAAGTAGGCAGAGAGTCAGGCAGAGAGAGAGGGGGAAGCAGGCTCTCTGTTCAGCAGGGATGCTGAGGCAGATGCAGGGCTCGATCCCAGGACCCTGAGATCATGACCTGAGCTGAAGGCAGCGGCTTAATTCACTGAGCCACCCAGGCGCCCCACTACTTGTAAATTTAAATTACAGAAATAAACTGGAAATGAGATACCACCTCACACCAGTCAGAATGGCTAAAATCAACAAGTCAGGAAATGACAGATGTTGGCGAGGATGCGGAGAAAGGGGAACCCTCCTACACTGTTGGTGGGAATGCAAGCTGGTGCAGCCACTCTGGAAAACAGCATGGAGGTTCCTCAAAAAGTTGAAAATAGAGCTACCCTACGACCCAGCAATTGCACTAATGGGTATTTACCCCAAATATACAAATGTAGTGATCCGAAGGGGCACATGCACCCAAATGTTTATAGCAGCAATGTCCACAATAGCCAAACTATGGAAGGAACCTAGATGTCCATCAACAGAAGAATGGATAAAGAAGAGGTGGTGTGTGTGCATATCTATCTACACACACACACACACACACACACACACACACACACACACACACACACACTGTTGGTGGGAATGCAAGCTGGTGCAGCCACTCTGGAAAACAGCATGGAGGTTCCTCAAAAAGTTGAAAATAGAGCTACCCTACGACCCAGCAATTGCACTAATGGGTATTTACCCCAAATATACAAATGTAGTGATCCGAAGGGGCACATGCACCCAAATGTTTATAGCAGCAATGTCCACAATAGCCAAACTATGGAAGGAACCTAGATGTCCATCAACAGAAGAATGGATAAAGAAGAGGTGGTGTGTGTGCATATCTATCTACACACACACACACACACACACACACACACACACACACACACACACACACCAATGGAATACTATGCAGCCATCAAAAGAAAATCTTGCCATTTGCAATGACGTGGATGGAACTAGAGGGTATTATGCTGAGCGAAATAAGTCAATCAGAGAAAGACAATTATCACATGATCTCCCTGATATGAGGAATTTGAGAGGCAGGGTGGGGGATTTATGGGGTAGGGAAGGAAAAAATGAAACAGGAGGGGATCAGGAGGGAGGCAAACCATAAGAGACTCTTAATCTCACAAAACAAACTGAGGGTTGCTGGGGGGAGGGTGATATGGAGAGGGTGGTTGGGTTATGGACATTGGCAAGGGTATGTGATATGGTGAGTGCTGTGAAATGGGTAAGCCTGACGATTCACGACCTGTAACCCCTGGGGCAAATACATTATATGTTAATAAAAAAAAATTAAAAAAAAAAAAAAAAGAAATAAACAGGAGTTTATCTGAATTCAGAAAACTTGGGTGTAAATTTTGGTTCAGAGGCCAATAATTAATTACATGCCCATGATAATTGACTTAGGCTCTTTAAACCAGTGTTCTCACCTATAAATTGAGATATCCTTTACATAGTCGATTACACAAGAAAATTTAAGTCAAGCTGAGGACAGTACTTTGAGGATTATATGCAATAATTTATTTCTAAGTATCACTATGTATATATTGAAACCAATTTAATAAATATAAAGCTTTTTCATCTGTATTTTAGATGTCTTTAAAAAAATTTTCTTAAGAATGGCAGATCTATTCCTAACTCCATTTATATCCCAAACTAAATAACCTCTGTTATTAGAAGATACTGTAACAAAAATCAGGAATCATAAACTTCCTGTAAGAATAACTAAAAGTTAGGGGCGTCTAGGAGGCCCTGTTGGTTAGGCGTCTAACCTTGGTTTCAGCTCAGGTCATGATCTCAGGATACTGAGATCAAGGGGCATGTTGGACTCCATGCTCAGTGCAGAGTCTGCTTGAGATCTGCCCCTTCCTCTTGTGGTGTCCTCTCTAAAATAAATAAATCTTAAAAAAAACAATAACTAAAAGTCATATCCATAATTATCAGAGTCTAGGATAAAAGATTATATAAGACACTTCCTGTTCTGACAATAAATTGATGTTTTATCAACTAATATACAGCCTATCCACTCTACAAGTAGAAATATATTAAAATTCAGCTCTAGGAGATCTATAGCATATGATGTTTCCATCAAGGCACTTATAAGATAGTTTATTTACACACTAAAAAATTAAGTAGCCCAAGAGACATAAAACAAAGTAGTGGGTCTAGTGGTCAGGAACATAGGATTTGGAGTAGATGGATGTCTACTTAATATCTGCATGAATCTGAACAAGAACTGAACAAGCCTCAGTTTCAGGGTAATATCCATTTTAGAGTTATTTGTGGGAGTTAAACGAGATTACATACAACATATTAACAATATATATTAATTGATTAGCACAGCCTAGGATATTAATAACACTTAATAAATGACAGTTATGGACAGATGTGGCCCAGTACTTACATCTGCTTGGCTAGAGTAAATAGTTTACATGGATAAAGAATAAGCCCAACTCTGAGGGGTCTTCAAAGTCAGGCTAGAAGTACTGATGTACATTATCACTGAGGTATTACATAATAAAGACATACCCGACAACCATCTAATAAATCTTCAGGTGCTTGAAATGCACTGACATCCAGATTTTCCAGATTTTCAAGTGTAGGCTCCACTTTGCTATTAAGAACTGAATTACACATCGATTCATTTATACAACTTGCATTGATGTTGGAAATATGGCTGACATCTGAAAGAGTACGACCTACATATCAAACAAAGATGTAGAAATTTATGGAGATAAAATAGTGATTACCTATTTTCCTATAGGTTAATTACAAAGGGCTGTGAATAATTTCCAAAGTAAGCATCAAATGTTTTTATTTTAATCTTGGTGGCCAAGCATGACAAGGGAAAATGAAACTAAGGCTCATATCGTATTTCAAATAAAAACATACTTAATACATTTAATAGTGGCTTGCTTCCATATGCAATCTGAAGTTGTTCGCTGTAGAGTCCAGGAAAGGAAAAAGTATAACGTATGATAAATTCTAACATGGCATGTACAAAATAGAAATGGTTTTCAATTTTATATGAATATAGATGGTCTATAATAGTAGCAAACTAATAAAAATGTATTACATTTGCCCATCAGTCAGGTTTAGAAAAATTCTTTTTTAAAAAAGTCTTTGTAGTAATCTCGGCTTCTTTAATCATCTTTTGCATTAAACTAAGGTATGAAAGAAAATATACATCCATTTTAAAAAGAAATACCTAGAATTCTGGACTAGTTTTCATACAATTTAGCCTACATAATTATGCCTGGAAGCATAGCAAGAAAGGATGGAATTCCCTACTATATCTCACTGATCCTATTTACAAATCAATTCTTACAAAGAAAGTGGTGTTAAAAATGACTGTTTACTTTACTCACACTGAAACTTACTATCAACTGTGTTGATCTGGCCAGTAGGAGTTGAAGTATCAGGCACAGTCTTTGTTTCTGATCTCGGCTCTGTCTTGTATATGGATTCATCCTGACAAAAACCTTTGTCAACACTGTCAAAAAACCACTGCGTGGTCACACAGTGTACATTCCATCTCTTGGCACATTCATACTTTTGACCTATCACGTCATTAAGAAATAGTGAAAAATGTAAACCATTAAAATATATCTTTGTAGAAATATTAAAGCATGATAGGTTATGGGAAAAAACTCACCAAAACAAAATCAAAGTTACCAGTAATTATTCTTATATAAACAGTATGCTATATACTGTATGCAAGGGGGTCTGTCTCTTAAAATTGCATAATTTATATGGGGTGATTGAAATACTAGGTTTGAGTATAGTCTCCACTGCTTAATTTCTTTAAACCAGTTTCTTACTCTGTAACATGGGAATAACTCACAGAATTATGTGGCTTCAGTAAGACTGAATAAAACAACTGTGAAGATTGTAAATGTCCACAATATAAAAATACCAGCTTTGAACAGTCTATTCTAATCTCAATAGAATTTGACTTGAAGTCCAAACAGGCATATTGTAAGAAATATATCTTTTTATCACCTTAAAACAACTTTTAACACAATGTATTTTGAAACAGTACCATAGAGAAACTGAGGTCACTGTGTACTAAACAATAACACAAAAAGGATTTTTTTGGACATTCTTGAGAGCAAAGAGATGAACTGCCTTCAGGTTCAGAAATTCAATAGCAGTTACCAACTCTACTCACAATTATAATATCATAGTTGGCCATACACAAAGTTCTGATTTAAGGACAACTACCAATTAATTTTAGCAGGATTTTTTTTTTTTTTCCTATTTTGCTATCTAGGTAGCTTAATAAAACACAGACATAAATAAATAACAAAAACATTAACAAAATTCCTCTCTCATCAATTTGTATATATTTTAAGGGTATTTGTAAAGGAAAAAAAAAATCTTCCAAAATAGATAATAAACATTTCAGGACACCAAAATTAAACACAATTTTAAGGAATTCTTCTTATTGGTAGTATAGTTTTCTTCTTTTAACTGCCTCGTGCTCTGCAAGGTGTATCTTCAAGTTATAACTTCTAGTTCATCCAGTAAATCAGATTCATTCAATTAAAAACTAAGCCAGGCCCTTAAAATTTATCATTAGAGGGGCACATGGGTGGCTCAGAGGGTTAGGCCTCTGCCTTCAGCTCCGGTCATGGTCTCAAGGTCCTGGGATTGAGCCCCACATTGGGCTCTCTGCTCGGGGGGGAGCCTGCTTCCCCCTCTCTCTGCCTGCCTCTCTGCCTACTTGTGATCTCTCTCTCTGTCAAATAAATAAATAAAATGTTAAAAATAAATAAATAAAATAAAATTTATCATTAGAAAGAAATGTCATTTAGCTACATCTATTAGCCTTTTTGTTGTTCATCCAAATTTCTTGTTCTGTAATTATTTGGTAACTATGTAGCAAACTTTGAAAAAAAATCAAACAATAAAAACCACTGGAAATTGAAAAAAATATTTTTTCAATGACCTGGATAAACCTGGATAGTCATGTAACTTTTCTACAGATTTGTGAACCAAACTATTTTTCTAAGATTTTAGAGGAAAAAAATATGAGATTTTTAACACATCAGAAGCAAAAGCTATTCTGTAAAGATCTTAAAATGTTAAATACTAGAGAAAATTTTGCATTTTTTCCATTTGGGAAACATAGTTTTACCTTTTGGTTCTTGCACAATGAGGTGTGTGCATTCATTCATTTTCAGTTGTCCCATGTATTGACCTCCATGCTTAACTGTGAGTTGCTGAACTGCCTTTCTGTCTAAGCTACACAAGCCAGTCACACAGATAATGCAACCAAGAAAAATGGGACACTTGAAGTCTTCCATGTTTACATCAGTATACCTAGCTATTTTTCTGGAAAAAATAAGTAACAAGGAAAAAATTAACATATTAATATACCAAATGGTTTAAAATTTATCAGAAGAATAATGACAAACAACAGAAATCACTAATGCTTTCTTCATTTTTTAGAAAAGGGGTACTGAAACTCAAAATTACACTATCCGCTCATCAAAAAAGTATTTCAGATAGAGCTTCTTAAATAAAGCTGTTTTAAGGGAAAATGTTATTTCATTAACTCTTCTGAGTTCATGCTGGTCAAAGTGGTATATTTTCCAAAATTTTACATGTGAATTTACTTAAAAACTCAAAGGACCTTGGTTGCCTACTAGAAAGATGGACTTTTTATCCTTCCATCATACGATATAAATAATAAGCAATAATTTTTAGCATAATACTAACAAAAATGTCATTCTTTTTCCATTTAAGACAGATGTGTTAAGAATAAAGGCACCAGTGTGGAGGCAGGTTTAGAATGTGCTGGATGGTGTTGAAAAAAGACTGGAAAAAACGCCCATTTCTAAGTCCACAGGGGCAGGCAGGGATGCTATCCTGCTTTGCTTAGTAGGTATGTCTAAAGCCTAGCTCAGGCCAGGTACATAAAACGAACTTGATAAACATTTACTGAATGACCACATCCTAATGGCTGACATATGTTTATATTCAACTTTACATAGACACCTTTGTGAGGGAATACGACTGTCAAAATGGCTAATTTACTCTCCATCTTAGCACAGTAGTAGAAGGATAATGCAACTTAAGAACAACAGTTGCCACAATGATCTTCTCAACTATTTTACAGGCATGTACTGCTGAAAACAATTTTTATTGTCAAAGCATTTCTTACCTTGTAACTAGTATTAAATCAAAAGCCTATTCTACTTATCAACTTATACCTTGATGAGACCTTGCAGATTATGCTTATTTTCAGTGAAGAGTAATAACCCCATTTTTTTGGTCCCTGAATAACAAATCCCAAAAGGACAACATAAAACCTCCCCTGTTACAACCCACAATACACCAAAATGATCGAATGTATCATTTTTTCAAATCTAGAAAACACATAAATGTCTTTCTTACTTCTCTTGTGACTTTTCCCAAAGTGTTTTAATCCAAGAAGGAAGCAAAATAGGTTTCTTCAGGTTTGCAGCAACTAAATATTTTTTGCTGCCAACTTCTCCTGCAATAAGGTGAGTTACTGATATATTAAGGTCTCTATATACACGTCCACCCATCATTTGTACATATTTATGAACTTCTTCCTGTAAACCCAAAAGAAAATACATTAATACCAAAGCAAACAATACCTCTTCCATTTTTTTATACAAAAACTCAAATATCTTTTGTTGTTATTAACTTGAAGGCACAAATGTTTCTCACCACTATAAAGTTAAATAATCAAATTACTTTTTGGATAAAAATAAATATGAATTATACATAAATTTTAAAATAATTACTTTCATATAGTTGTTCCTTTCAACTCCATGAGTTTATTAACCTATGTTGCTTCTATAATATACTGTGCATATATATATTTAAAAATATTAATTGTACACATTATATATAAAAATATGTATTTTCTCTTTTAGCATTGTCAAAGCATTTCTTTCCTCATAGCAAATGTTAAACCCACAGCCCATTCTACCTCTCAAAGTTTTTTAAAATAATTTTTTTAAAGATTTTATGTATTAGAGAACAAGTGAGCATGAGAGGGAGCGTGAGCACAAGTTGGGGGAAAGGGAGAAGAAAACTCCCTACTGAGCTCAGAGCCCAACGACCCCAAGACGCTGAGATGATGACCTGAGCCAAAGTGAGAAGCTTAACCAACTGAGCCACCCAGGCACTCCATCAACATTTTTTTAAAGAAGATTAACCACCTATTATGGAAAAATGTGACTCAAACTCAGGGGAAAAAGGGGAAAAAGAGTTTTCTTTCAAGTAGTTCTCAATAAAACAGATTCCACTATTTCTATTTCATTAAAATAGAAAAGCTATACATTGGTGTATACAGACCTTAAGTCATGAACACCGAGTACAAGGTCTTTCAAAGTGTCTCCTATGCAGTGAAAGATTAAGTGTGGACATAAATATATTGATCATGATATTCCTCTCAGTACCTACCCTTTTATCTTTTTCCAGGCTTGTACAAGATACAGTTACATCAGACATAACCATATTATAAACTGGATGTTCAGCTCTTGGGACACATCGCTGGTGGTGCATACAAAATATGACTACTTGAGGGCCAACAATTCTGCAGCCAAGCTACAAAAAAAGGGAGAAAGTTTAGTATGTAGGAAAAGACCTCTCGCTTATAAAATTATATTTTGTAATACTTAGCAATTCCTTCTTTTTTTTTTTTTTTAAAGATTTTATTTATTTATTTGACAGAGAGATCACAAGTAGGCAGAGAGGCAGGCAGGGTGGGGAGGGGGGGACGTAGGCCCCTTGCTGAGCAGAGAGCCTGATGCGGGGCTCAATCCCAGGACCCTGGGACCATTACCTTAGCTGAAGGCAGAGGCTTAACCCATTGAGCCACCCAGGCCCCCACCCTTTTTTTCTTTTAAAGATTTTATTTATTTGACAGAGAAAGAGAGGGAGAGAGAGAGAGAGAGAGAGAGCAAAAGCAGGGGAGCAGCAGGCAGAGGGGGAAGGAGAAGCAGGCTCCCTGCTGAGCAGAGGGCCCAACATGGGGCTCGATCTCAGGACCCTGGGATCATGATCTGAACCAAAGGTAGATGCTAAACTGACCGAGCCAGCCAGGCGCCTCAATATTTAGCAATTCTTTACAGAAGTTGATGACCACTGCTAAATTGTTATAAGACAAAATAAGGACCATTATATAATTTCTCAGAGACACTACACATTAAACGCACAGGCAATTAGTGCAGGTTATCAAAAGAAATAAGCTTTAAGAGCCACATTCAATCACAACTGCCACCAAATTTTATTTATTTATTTATTTTAAAAATATTTTATTTATTTATTTATTTGTCAGAGAGGAAGAGAGAGACACACACAAGCAGGCAGAGAGGCAGGCAGAGGCGGAGAGAGAAGCAGGCCCCCTGCTGAGCAAGGAGCCCGAAGCGGGACTCGATCCCAGGACCCCGGGATCATGACCTGAGCTGAAGGCAGCAGCTTAACCAACTGAGCCACCCAGGCATCCCACCACCAAATTTTAATATCAGAAACAAACAGTCTTAATGATAGGTTATAGGAATAACAGACTTATGCTATAATAATTGGGAAAATTCATATAGTTTTTAAATGAAGTATCCAGCCAACCAAGCAGTTCAAAAGTTTAAGAGCCTAATTAACCCCTTCTAAAATACCTATTCTGTCACACAAACATACAAAAATCCTAGGCAGTTTCTACATTTGTGTTTTAAATACTTTGTCTTTAACTCAATGTCTTTCCAAGTAAGTATTTCTCAAAGATATTACAAGGCTATTAAAAATGGCCTTTTAACTCTGAAAAACAATCTGAGGGTTTTGAAGGGGCAGGGGGTGGGAGATTGGGGGAACCAGGTGGTGGGTATTAGAGAGGGCACGGATTGCATGGAGCACTGGGTGTGGTGCAAAAACAATGAATACTGTTATGCTGAAAATAAATTAAAAAAAAATTTTTTTTAAATGGCCTTTTATTTTCACTGATAACTGAGTTAGGAAAAGTTGACAGTCTTGCTCAACATCAGCACATTCAAGTCAGATCTAAAAAGCATATGGTTGCCAAAGTCACCAGGGCATGACTGATTTAAAGATGCGCTTGGTAAACAATTATTGTTACCTTTTTGTTCAGTCATAGGAAAATTTGTTTTTAATGCTATTGATTCTATCTGACAAGGTGTGTTATTTTCAAAAGGAGGGTAGACCAACAATGCTTTTGGCAAAGGTGGGCACAGACCTTCCATAAATTGTGCAGATACTGCATCTACCTACTCTTCTATGTTTTCTTCTCCTTCAAACAAGAATCACTTCTTTGTAATCTGGATGGAATTACAGCCAGTTTACTTTTATTTCAATGCTTCTCTCTTGTCCAGACACCAAAAAAGTAATGAGTCAGTAGACTCTGGAATCAACAAAAAGAAATAAGATGGCTCATTGGTATATCAGCAATATTCATCCCCAAAATGCTTCCTTTAGGCATATAATGTTTCAGACCCTCTCTACAAGGTATAGGTATGAAAACTGTGTGTGAAAGAGCACATATGAAAGACAGTAAATAACCAAGCATTATGTTGAGGTCTTTCCCAAATTTTTATGGAAAATCTTGCAATCAAACTGAGTTTAAGTACGGCAGAACTCCGTCAATAAAGTATTTTATTACTATATCATTGACTTAAGCTAAGAGAAGTTATATATCCTGAAATATAAAAATTACATATAACAAAAGCCTATCATAACACGATTAGTCTTTAAAAATATAATTCTGGTCTCCCAAACCAAAAGATTCTTCTATATTCATAATCTGTATAATACCTCATGGTCAGTAAAGAACTTATGTCCACTGAAGCAAAAACAACAAAAATCAGACTACAGAAGGAACACACGAAAAGTTAGCAAACCTTTTTGAGGTGATCAAAGACAATGCCACTAAAAGGGTCACAGATATAAAGCGACCTGTCATTTTCCTTTATCTCCAATGCCTCTTCTTCTGTAATGATCTGAAGATATTCTTCTGATTGGAACTCTTTTATTGACTGAAAGAAAGAAAAAAAATGAAAGAGTGCACCTGAAATTTTTCACCTGTATTTAAGTCCTATGAACTCTATCTTCAAAAATCCATCTCTAATCCAATCTTTTCTCCCATTGAAAGCTACCATCATCTCTCACCTAGACCTCTGCAGAAGTCTACAAAGTGGTTCCTTTTCCCTTCCTTGCCCTAAATCTATTATCCATACAGCAACTAGTAATCTCTTTAATGATACAAATCAGGTCACGAGTCTGGCCCCTGCCTATCTCCCCACTCTAACCTTCTACCTCTTTTCTCCCCTGCTTACCATTCTCTAGTCACTTCTTGTTTCTTGCTAGGTCTGGAACAAGCCACGCATAAACTCCTTAGAGGTTCTGCTCTAGTTCTCACTCCATGAAATATTTTCCCAGTCTTCACCTGACTTGATCCCTCACTTCAATCAGATTTGCTCAAATGAAAAAGTCGAAGTCCTTACCACGGCTCTTAAGGCTCTTTACATGACCTCTTTACTCTTACTCTCTAAAGCACCCATTAATGTTCTTCCCCCAACCCTTGTTCACTACACTACAGCCACACTGTATGTTGGGGAGGCACTCCAAGTACTTTCTCAGGGACCTGTGTATGGCTGTTCTCTCTGCCTGAAAGCTTCTTCCCCAGACATTCACATGTCTAACCATCCCACCTCCTTCAAGTGTACTTAACTTCTCCATAAAGCCTTCACCAATCACACTCTACTTAAGATTGTAACCTTCCCTTCTCCCACAACAAACATCCTTTAGAACTCCTTAAACTGTTTTGCTCTTTTCTCTTCACACAGCACAGAGCCCCATGTAACATATTATACAGTTTACTCATTTATCCTGATTTATGTCTAGGTCCTCCTGCTAAAACAGAATGTAAGCTCTGAGAAAGTATGGGTCTTTCCCTGCTGTGCTCACCAATGTATCCCAAGGACTACAACAGTGCTTAACAGGTCATGACACTCAGTAATTATTTGCTGAATGAACTTTAAAAAAAAAACCTGCTACAACAGTGCTTCTTAAACTCTAATATATATAGGAATTATACCGAGGATCTTATTAAAATGCAGAATCTAATTGGTCAGTCTGAGTTGGGCCCAAGGTTCTACACTTCCAACTCTACTGATGCTGCTGGGGTCTGTAAGTAGGAAGGCTCTACAATACCCCCCACATCTTTCCATATTACACTGTACACTGTGAAACATACTTTTAACTACAAAAAAATGAAGTGTAATCAGTATATAACAGATTCAAATTTCTTCAGCATACAAAGGTCTACTCTAGTTAGTAGACATAGAAAGCAATATAATTTCCAAGTATAGCAAATTTGCGAACTTCAATATAAATGTCATAATGGGGTGCCTGGCTGGCTGGCTCAGTCAGTTAGGCGTCTACCTTCCGTCATGATCTCAGGGTCCTGGGATCAAGCCCCACATCAGGCTCTCTGCTCAGCCGGGAGCCCACTTCTCCCTCTGCCTGCTTCTCCCCCTGCTTGTGATCTCTCTCTCTACCCAATAAAATCCTAAAAAAAAGTAATAGACTTCATGCTCCCCAAAATACATTATAATGATATATTTACATCAATCCAAAAATATGTAACGACACATCTATATTAATGTACATTACAATAAAACTAGTAAGAAAATAAATTTCTAAGACATAAAGAGTCCAACAAATCGAAAACACTAAAAACGAAAAAAATGAATTCACAGCATCAAACAAGGCATTTTCAACTATTCTTACCTCAAGTGCTTTAAAAAAACATTCGGAATTGTCTGAAGACTTTAAAAACTTCACAAGAAACGGTTCTTTGTCATTTCTGGACATTTTTGAACTGTCAAAATAAAGGAACCATTAACAAGGACAAAACACATCATGTATAAAGTTAAAAGCGTCTACTTTTCTGTGCAGACAACAATGCCCAAGGACAAGGCCTTGTCCATGGATTCGTTCATTAGTTTCTAAGAAACGCTGGAATGCGGGCAAAGTCAGGGAAAAAGATGACAACACCAATCCTGGCAAATCAGAGAACAAAATTAATGTCCCTAAATTGAATACATTCGGGCCCTTTGTTATGGGGCTCTAAGACCCCTAAGCCAATGGGCATTCAACTGCACTTAGCTCAAGGATCCACGAACGGAACTGTCCACGGCCCCTGACGTTTGTTCACCCCTCAGTAAACGGACTTTAATGGAAAAGTGGAAGCCGGTTAGCAAGGCCATGCCCCCAGAAGGCCGAATGCTCTTGCTTGCCAGCTGCCACAGAGAGGCCCGGCTCTCGGTCCAACCGCAGCCACGTCCTGTCCGGCGTCAAAGTCCCACCCGCCGGTCCGAAGGCCGGTTACACGGGCGGGAAACAAGGGCCCCGAAGGCCAGGGAAGGTGTCGCGACCCCCCAGTTGGGGTGGGGAGGGAGCTGGGTCCTCTCTCCGTGCCTCACTCACCTCGGTGGAGCCAGGGGGGGTCTTCGGGAGGCGAGTGGAGGGGCACGCGGCCTGCTGGGCGGTGGCTGGGGTCGGGCGCCAGCCCGGCGCACACCCGCCGCAGCCGGCGGCGCCCCCGACCCGAAGCAATCGCCGAACCCGGAAATTGCCGATGCGGCGAACCGACTTTCGCGCCAAGCGCGCGGACTCGCCCGCCTCTTCCTGCGGAAGTGAGGCGGGCCGCAGCTGAGGGAGGAGGGCCGAGATGTCAAGGGTGGGGGTGGGGCGGTGGGAGTGGCACTGTCGCCAATAGGTTTAGGGGTTGCCCAGGTTTAGGGCTTTGAAGGGGCTGCTTGGGCCCCGCTGGGAGTAGGCCAAGTGCTCACGGCTCAGGGGGTGGGGCAGCAGGCTAGGAGTACCTTAGACGTGGTCCTAACACATCGAAAAATGAAGCCCCAGGGAAAATTAGGTTTCCTCAATCAGTATTTTACACCTGCCATTCGCCAGGCAGTACGTGAGAAACCATGTATTATCACCCCTCTATGAGGCAAATCGTAGTATCTCCGTTTTACAGATGTGAAAACGGAGGCTTCAATAAGTTAAATGATGTGAGGTCACGCTTTAAGGGGTAGAATTAGAACTGCATCCAAGTCTTTGACTCCACAGACAGAGTCCTTTTACCTCTAATATAACCGGAATATGAGCACCACCTACCACAAACCAGAGCTCTGAAGGGAAGGAAGATGTCAGGATGGCTTGAATCACACAGCTAATGCAAAACGATCTTTTCCAGATCTTCAGTAGTCTCTGCCCCTCTTCAAAGGGCCTCTCCTTTTCTTTCTCTGCAACTCTCTGAGTGTTGGGGAGATTCTGGGGCAGAACCTGATGTTCAAATGGCAAAGGTCAGGGAGAGGGGTTAAATGGGCCTGCAGAATTTTGGCTTGTTGAGAACCAGTGACAAACTGCTTAGCTGGTTTCTTTCTTTCTTTTTTTTTTTTTTTTTTAGATTTTATTTATTTATTTGACAGACAGAGATCACAAGTAGGCAGAGAGGCAGGTAGAGAGAGAGAGGGAAGCAGGCTCCCACTTAGCTGGTTTCTTATTTCATTCCTCACTCTTGAGACTGAGAAGCTCATGACTTTGGATTGAGCAATATGAGAGCTTAATGGCATGTATACCGATTGCTTTTCTTTTCAGTGCCTACAGATGGGTCTACGTGTGTAAATACACCCGTGGCAGGTGAGTCAGCATCAGTAACACTGGGGCTCAAAGGTAAAGGCCATCGTTGGGGAGAGGGTGAGAAAAATCTTAAAAATGAAGCAAAGTGACTAGAGTTGTAAAAAATAAAATAAAAACAAGGAGGATGAGCTACCAGCACTACGGCTTATTGTTAAGGAGCAGATGTGTCACAAAGCTGTGGTTCTTCACAGACAACGAAGGACTCCTGCTTGCACTCTTCCCATTTACTCTCCTCAGCTGTCCTCCAGGCTGTGGGCGTCATTATCCTGTGTGGATGGGGAAAGTGAGGCCCAGGGCCATCAGCCAGGGAGTGGCTGCCCCTGGGCTTGAGAAGAGGTGGTGTGACTGGAAGCACCTTGCCCTTCCTGATACACCACCTTACTCCTTGCCACGTGCTGCCTGCCCTTCTCTGCCCCAGGAGGCAGGAGCCCATTCCTGGCACTTCTGGGCCAAGTGGAGGCTTCAGGATAGGAGAGTCCCCGCTGCTCTAGCGAAGAAGAGGGGGAAAATGAGCTCTACCTTTTAGCTTTCAGCCAGCTGACTGTAACAGCGGAGGCGTCCATCTTGTCTTTAGAATAGACGAGGTGACAGGTTCTCCCGTCTGTGTGTCTACATAGGCAGGGAGGGTCTGGATCTGTCCCTGAGTACGTAATCTTGGCAAAACAGAGCAGTCTTTCTCAATCCAGTGTAGTGCCTGGACTGGCTGCATCAGCATCACCTGAGAACTTGTGAGAAATGCAAATTCTTGGGCCTAATCTCAGACCTGCTGAGTCAGGAACTCTGCACGTGGGTCCAGACATTCTATTTTTTTTTTTTTAAGATTTTATTTATTTATTTGACAGACAGAGATCACAAGTAGGCAGAGAGGCAGAGAGAGAGAGAGGGAGGAAGCAGGCTCCCCGCTGAGCAGAGAACCCGATGTGGGGCTTGATCCCAGGACCCTGGGATCATGACCTGAGCTGAAGGCAGAGGCTTAATGCACTGAGCCACCCAGGCGCCCCAGGCATTCTATTTTAATAGACCTGCCGGCTGATTTTGATGCCCATAAAAGTTTGCCTGAAAAGAATCTCTGAGGAAAGAATGAAAGTGGTGATATGGGTTGTGGTCCATGAAAGTTTTGGTGAAAATGGGGAATAGCTGTGATTTTTCCACAGGCAGCTGCCTCAGAAGATGAGGTTCAGAATTAACTTTCTCTTCATTTCTATGGCATTCAGGGTCATCTTCTTGCTTCTTGGGCACTTCTGTCATCTACAGTCAGACATTCCAAACCCTACTTGGTGTAGGATTAAAGGGAACTTGATATTTAACTGTCTGTAGAATGAAAAAACACAAGAAACAAATATGACAAAATAGTTACTTTTGAAATATGAATGGAGGGAATATGAGTATTTCTTATTATATTTTGCTACATAAGATTTCTGAAAATTAATAAATAAACTAAAAGTATGTATTTCTTTGAGGGATAGGGTTTTATATTTAAGATTCTAGTACAGTAAATGGATAAAGATAGGGATTATATCTTAAAAATGAGATTAGTAAATGATCTTGATTGCTGCAGAAACCATCTTTGCAGTGGCAAAACATTTGTTTAAATTGTTGTATTCGGGGGCACCTGGGTGTCATTAAGGTCTGCCTTTGGCTAGGGTCATGATCCCAGGTTGCTGGGATCGAGTTCCACATCGGGTTCCTTGCATTGCAGAAAGCCCACTTCTCCCTCTCCCACTCCCCCTGCTTTTTTCCCTCTCTCAATGTGTCTCTCTCTGTCAAATAAATAAATAAATCTTAAAAAAAAATTGTTGTATTCGGTAACTTAGAAAGTAAAGCATAAGCATATTGAGTCTACTGAGGTGCATGGGAAAGAAAATAAAATGGAATCTTAGTGACACATGTTGCTACTGGCTGCATTTAATTAGGTATTATAAGAAAGAGACAAACTCAGAGAAGAATTGTTTGTTTGTATGTGAAAAATAAAAGGGAATTAAGAAAATCCAAAAATGTAGGGTTTTGCAAGGTTGGAAAGGCTGCCTACATCTGGGCCATAAAAACAAGAGATAAACCTGAGAGAGGTTTTGCACAACAAATGTCAAAACAAATGTCAACCTATCCATGTGGGAAGGATCTAGTTGAGAGTATGGTTGTACCACCCAAGCTGGATAGGCACCATCAACCGAGAGAGAGAGATGTGTGACCAAGATAGCAGCCAGGCTTGAAAGTTGGTCTAGGGGAGAACTGTGTGTGTGGCTACTACTGTAGGGGGAAAGCTCTGCCATGACTTCCTGGCAATTTTGCATGTATGCATATAGGAAAGGGTTTGGAATTGTGGCATATTTGGTGGTGCCACATCCAAACACCTTGTGATCCTGCTGGAACATGAGAGGATGGGAGGCCTCTGTGGAGCTGCTAGCTCAGAGGTACCTCTCACTTGTCCTTCTGTTTCTCTTAGCAAGGTGATGGATAGTTTCTCATAGCCTCCCAGATTCTGATGACAAATGGGGCTTTCTGCACCATCCCCTCAGAACAGAACCACTTGACTGCTGTCTACGTTTGGCTCCATGGTGATGGGTTTCCCCACAACTCAGGTTGTGGTCCTCAGCTGTTTTCTTTCAGTGTCATCCCTTTTGGTGTGTGGGACAAGGAGCTGGGGAGCTGGCACCTTTGGCTTATTCTCTTTTACTATCTGTGGAAGTAAAAAATGCTCTAAAATTGTCTCATGTATCTTCACCAGGCTAATCAGTCAGGCCTTCCCCTTGTCCTGTGTTCAAGGTTGATGACTAATACATGGGACTGACTGGAAGCAAATAGATACAAAGGATACTAAGGTTTTCAGATAGTTGCTTTGTGAAGGCAGCCAGAAACCTGGAGCAATCAAACTTTGACAGTCTTCAAGCTTGCACAATAGGAAATGGGTGAAAACTCATACAGCCCCCGAGGAGCTCAAACTCCTCAATATCCAATCCAGATGTAGCTAGAGAAGATAATGGAGAAGGAAGAACCTCCCAGAGGGAGATGCCAGAGAGGGCAATGAATCAAAAATCTACTTTCAGAAAGCAGAATCTGAATCTAATCAGGCAGAGGAACCACCTAATACTGCCTAGCAGAACTTCAAAGTTGATCCTGACTAACAACAGCTATGGGTCTCTACTCCTCCCCTTTCTGAAAGAGAGTTTTATTTTAGTTATTCTGTTCCTGCCCCACCATTGTGTATTAGGTATGTGATTGGGCAAGGCTAAGGAGGGTGAAGCAACTTGTCTTTTTAGTCCATATGTCACTGGGCCATAAAGTCGATTCTGGGAGAGATTGTAGCAGACCTTTAGTGATTCAGACATATCCCTTCAAAGTGTAAGTACAAACTTCCAACTGCCAGCATCTGTGTTTTTTTGCATAAAGACATTCTCTGATGCCAGGAGTCTGCTTTACCACCTACACAGTAGGCTAGAGGGTGAGATTATGACCCATGACTGACAGGTGTACACAGACCCTTGTTTGCAAACTTCTCGATTGGGATACTCTACTCTCGTTCCCAGAGGTAAACCATATCTAGCTTTGGATGCTTTCTTTTCCCTTTCTCATCCTCTTACCTGTGTTTCTTTACTTACCAAATAAAACACTTGAAAAGTCTTATTTAAGAGCCTGTTTTCTGTGGGAACTCAAACTGAGATAAAAGACGCAAGATGTGTGTTTCCCTTTCATGGTGTGTGTCGTTGTTGGGATGCTGTCCAGTGAGGGATTGCAGTTCTCATCCACTCTAGGTGAAGTCATGTGACTGAGTTATAGCCAAAAGAATATAGGTAGAAGTGGTCCATGAAAACCTCTTGTACTATCTCCCACGCTTCCTTACTCTGGATGTCAACGCACAGTGCAAGCTTGGAAGCCACATGTTGCAAATGGCAGAGACTCTCTCAGTCTTGATCTCTGAATGACTGACCAGAGCTGGGCAGGTGAACTCTTCACCCCTGCCCCTCTAACAAATCACCACCACTGCTGCCAGTTGGGCTTTCTTCTATTATGTTAAGTCACTGAGATTTGGAGCTTCAACTTTTATGGCAACTGGTACCAACCTAATCAATCTAAACTTGGCAAGGTTTTCACAAATGTGTGGTCACTTCAAAAATTGTCTTTATTACCTCAAAGGCCCTTGGAAAGAAGAGAGTAAAATTGCTCCAGAGACAAGCGCCAGAGGCCACATGGGGAAGACCATGGACTATGGAAGTGAGCTGCCTGGTTTGAATCCTGGCTCTGACAGGTACTATTGCCTGACCTTGGGCAAGTTACTTAATCTCTCTGTGCTTCACTTTCTTCCTCTATGAAATAGGGATAATAATAGCATCTACTCATAGGGTTACTATAAATTAATGTTTGAAGAGCACTTATTTCAGTGCCTGGTACACAGTTAATGATAAATTTACGAATTCCTGGTGCCTGGATGGCTCAGTGGGTTAAGCCTCTGCCTTCAGTTCAGGTCATGATCTCAGGGTCTTGGCATCAAGCCCCGCATTGGGCTCTCTGCTCAGTGGGGAGCCTGCTTCCCCTCCGCCCCCGCCTCCGGCCTCTCTGCCTACTTGTGATTTCTCTCTGTGTGTGTCAAATAAATAAGATCTTTTAAAAAATTTACAAATTCCCCCTGATATGAGGGAGAGGAGATGCAACATGGGGGGTTAAGGGGGTAGGAGAAGAATAAATGAAACAAGATGGGATTGGAAGGGAGACAAACCATAATTGACTCTTAATCTCACAAAACAAACTGAGGGTTAATGGGGGGAGGGGGGTTGGGGGGGTGGGATTGTGGACATTGGGGAGGGTATGTGCTATGGTGAGTGCTGTGAAGTGTGTAAACCTGGCGATTCACAGACCTGTACCCCTGGGGATAAAAAGATATTATATGTTTAAAAAAATAAAATTTAAAAAAAAAATTTACAAATTCCTAATTTTCCAAAGGCCATCATGAAGTCTTTAAATTGTTTCCCACAATATAATTTCCTGCCTTCTGCTCTGCTATTGTGAGAGGTTGTGCCAAAGCAACAGAGATGGCTTTAGCACTTTGGATGTTCTTCCTTTGCAATATGACTTTGTTCCTGTACATAGGACATTTTCAGAGTTTGCTCCACTCAGAGGTCAGATAGCACCTCTGCCCTATTGGATTCAGGCTGTGTTAGCTTTAGGTAGATCATTAACCTTAGGAGAAATGTTCATCTCTTGACCCTACTTGGTTTTTGTCCAAAGGCATACAGACAAGATTGCTTAACCCATTTTTGAGACAATCATTTATGTGCATTTATTCATCTATTCGATACTTTTCTTGAGCCCTATATAACACCAGGCATTATTTTCTTTCTTTTTTAAAAGGATTTTACTTATTTGAGAGAGTGTGTATGAGCAGAGGAGGGGTAGAGGGACAAGCAGACTCCCCACTGAATGAGGAGCCTGAAACAGGGCTTGATCCCAGGACCCTGAGATAATGAACTGAAATGAAGTCAGATGCTTTACTGACTGAGCCATCTGGATGCCCTACCAGACACTATTTTCCAATATTAGGATTAGTATGTTGAAAAACAAAAATGTGATGCCTTCTTTTATAGATCTTACTTCCTTTCAAAGTTATGAATGAATGAAGGAAAAGCTGAAACAGTTATAAATGAGCACCATAACCCATGAAACTCATTAATCCAGTAGTAATATACTAGAATCTTAAAAAATAAATGTTAAAAACTAGTAGCTAACATAGTCCCCACTTGTGCCTCTTTCATGAAGAAGTAACTTATGTACAAATTGTGCTCTTGTGGAGTACATCTAGAAGATGTGAATAAAGCACTATAAAACATTTATTTAAGGGCATTAGAGACTTAGAGGTGCCAAATTACTAGAAAAGGGAGGGGATAAGAGACATAACCTTAAAACCAAACATATGGGGATATTAAAATGAGGGTAAAATTGAAGAATAATTACTCTCATTTAAAAAAAAGATGAGATAGATGCAAAATATCCTAACAAAATATCCTAAACAAATATCCTAAGCAAAACGTTTAAAATTCAAGTTCAGCTATATATTAAAAGCATTATATGTAACAACAAAGTGGGGATTATTCCAGGAATGTAATAGTGGATTAACATTTAAAAGTCAGAGTAGTTCACCATGTCGACAGAAAAAGGAGGAGAAATCATATGATTATCTCCATAGGTACAGAAAAAACTTGATAAAAATTCAGCTTTCATTCATGATTTAAAGGAAAAAAAAATAGGCAAACCAGGAAGGAAGGGAGCTTCTTTAATCTGATAAATAATATTTAAAACGAAACAAAACTCTAGCAAACATTCTACCCAATGGTGAATTATTGAAAACTTTCCTCCTCTATCAGTACTTCTATGTAGTGATGTACTGGAAGTCCCAGTCAGTGCAGTAAACCAAGAAAAAGAAATAAAATTATAAGAATTGAAAAAGAAGAAACAAAAACATGATTCACGAAGGCACAAGGATGTACACATAAAATCCAAAAGAACTTATTATAACTAATAATGTAATTTAGTAAGATCATTAAATTCAAGGTTGATATACAAAAACCAATTGTTTTTTTCATATACCAGCAACAAGCAAGTGGGAAATAAACTAAAATCATGACCCCATTTATAATAGTACCAAAAACGAGTTGCTATCTAGGAACAAATCTAGTAAGGATGTTCAAGACCCCTAAACTGAACACTACAAAATATTATCAAGAGAAGAACTAGTAAAGAAGGCCTAAATAATTGCAGCGATATACCATGTTCATGAGTTGCATGGGTCAATATTGTGGCGATGTCAAATCCCTCCAAACTGATCTGTATTTTTGTATAGTTCCAATCAAGTATCTGCTGGGTTGTTGTTTTTTTTTTTTTTCTAGAAATTGACATGTCAGTTCTAAAATTTATAGGGTACGGCAAAAGCCAAAATAGTAACAACAAACAAACCCAAGTCTATCTTGAAGATGAAAAAAACCAAAGACTTATGTCATGAGATAGCAAGACTTAAAACAAAGGTATAGAAATTGAGACAGTGAGATATAAATGGAAGGCTTGATATACTGATCAGTAGAACAGAATGGAGAGTCCTGAAACATATGTACAATTGCCTGATTTTTAATAAAGTTTATATTAAAGTACAGTAAGGAAAGAATCATCTTTCCAGTTATGGTGCTGGGTCCATTGGACATATACATGGGAGAAAAAAGAATATAGGCTCCTATCTCACACCATTCACAAACATCAATTCTAAAATATTCTAGGCCATGTGGCTGAGCTTTGTCTTCTATGACATTATGCTAGCTCACTAAGTTATTTAGTTTATAACTATAGTTATATAGTACAAATTAAAGGGCTTATAAATCATTTGTTAAATTCAAGGAGACATGGGTGCCTGGGTGGCTCAGTTGGTTAAGCATCTGCCGTCAGCTGAGGTCATGATCCCAGGGTCCTGGCATCAAGTCCAGCATCCAGCTCCTTCCTCAGTGGGGAGCCTAATCCTCCCTCTGCCTGCAGCTCCCCCTGCTTGTGCTCTCTCTGACAAATAAATAAATAAAATCTTTAAAAAAATAAAAAATAAAATTCAAGGAGACCTAATGAGTGAATATTAAGGGCAAAAAAAAAAAAAAAGTCAGTAAGACAAGTCACCTGCTTCTTTTAACCTAATTTCTCTTTAAACTGTCTGGAAAATAATCTGTCTATGTATTTTTAAAAAAATCATTTCCAGGTGGATTCTAGATCTAAATGTAAGGGGTAAGTAAAATCTATGAAGCTTTCAGAAGGAAACAGAACATACTGGCCACATGGGCTGCTCACTTATGATTTGTACACTATGTGTATGTTCAAGTTCAATAAAAGGTTTGCATTAAAACTATATAAATTCTTGGGGCACCTGGGTGGCTCAGTGGGTTAAACCTCTGCCTTCAGCTCAGGTCATGATCGAACCCCGCATTGGGCTCTCAGCTCAGTGGGGAGCCTGCTTCCCCTCTCTCTCTCTGCCTGCCTCTCTGTCTACTTGTGATCTCTGTCTGTCAAATAAATAAAATCTTTTTTAAAAACTATATAAATTCATTTTCTTCTAGATTAGACAAAGGAAGAGACTCTTATTCTCATTTTCAGAAATTCTAAAGGTCAAAGAATTCCTTGACTCCAAGGAGAAGTAGCTGAGACCCCTCTTAGAACCTCTGCCCTCTCATGTCTTCAGCATGGGGTGGATGTAGCAGGCTTTCAGGTCTTGTATGTCATTATCACAGTAGGTCCCAAGGAAGGGTTTACCTCTTAGCAGTCTCTGGGGCAAATCTTATGCCAGGGACATCCTGATGAGCATCTCAGCAAAGTGAGAACTTGTTCATCATTTTCTTTGGGTTGCTCTTCAGCAGGGATCACTGGTCCAGAGATTGCTTTAATCTCTGACCAGAAAGATGTAGTTATTTCCAGCTCAAGAGCAGATGGGCTGTGGTCAGCCGGGATGTTGACTGCCTCTCTGGAAAGCACAGTTCCTGTGTAACTGAGGCTCGTATGCTTGTGTCAGTGGGCTCCAGCTGGTCTTTTCTCCAAAGTCCAGAGGGTCACCAGATGTGAGGGGTCCTCTCCTCACTCCACCCTGTCCCTAGTCATCTGGTACACAGAGAGAGACAGTGTACATCCCTTAAATTGAAAACTTAACTCAGTTGGCTAGAGGTGGTGTGAAGATGTAGAGGAATTAGGACAATCTCCCACTGGGTTGTCCAAAGATGGTGAAGTCTTTTAGGTACAGAAGGAAGAGGGTAAGCTGTTTGAGGGGTGTGTGTGTGTGTGTGTGTGTGTGTGTGTGTGTGTGTGTGTCTGCATGCACACACGCATGCCCATGTGCATGTGTATTAGAGAGAAAAGAGCCCAGGTTTGTATATCATGGTCTCATGCCCTTGACCTTGTGAATTCTGTGATTTACAATCTCTTCTAACTCCTTTAGGACTATCTCTGGCCTCAGTGGAAGGCAGGGTCAATCTCTGCCAGAGAGAAGAATTTGTCACAATCTTGATTGGGACTGAAACAAACAACAATATTTACTTAGCAAAGATTCATCCTTTGCACACAAGAAGAGGATGCAGAAAAAATAGTTATGATGGGTTCAAATAATACAGCACAGTCTTACATTCTTAAGGCCCAGTTCCAAGGATGCTTTATTAGACAAGCCTTGGTTTATAGTTGGAATAATTGTATTGCCAATCCCCAAACTTAATTCAATGAAAGTCTATTTAAAATGTATTTAGTGCAAAAGACTTGAACTAATACTTTATACAAGAGGCACCCAAACAGCCAATATGCATATAGAAAGATGCTCGGCCTCATTAGCCATTAGAGAAACTCAAAATTACAGTGTAAAACCAGTAACACTCTTACCAAAACAGTCAGAATGTGGAGCAACCAAACTTTCATATTCTTTTTTTTTTTTTTTAAGATTATATTTGTTTATTTGACAGAGAGAGATCACAAGTAGACAGAGATGCAGGCACAGAGAGAGAGGGAAGCAGGCTCCCTGCTGAGCAGAGAGCCCCGATGCGGGACTTGATCCCAGGACCCTGAGATCATGACCTGAGTCACTGGCAGAGGCTTAACCCACTAAGCCACCCAGGCGCCCAAACTCTCATATTCTTAAGTTGGGAGTGCAAATTGGTTCAACCACTTTGCAAAACTGTTTGGTAGTACATATTAGACATACTTCTACTTTATGACCAAGCAATTACTCTTCCCAGGAAATATCCTACAAAATGCATACCTACATGTACTAAAAGACATGTGCTAGGATGTTCATAGCAGCACTCACTGGCTCTTTATAAGAGCACAAACTAGAAACTACTATCACCAAAAGGAAAGATAAAGAATGGGATAATATGCAACACAGAGAACACATGAAGGACAGCTATACACAACAACAATGAGGAATCTTACAAATAAAAACTTGCGTGAAAGAACAGACACAAAATTGTATATATTGTATGGTTCCATATCTATAATGTTAAAAAATCAACAGCATTTGTCTATGTTGTTAGAAGTCAGGATAATGTATATCTTTGTGAGGGGATGGGAAGCCACTGGAAGAGGGCACCAGGGGCCCATCCCGGCTCTGTTCATGTTTTGCTTTGTTTTTTTTTTAAGATTTTATTTATTTATTTATTTGACAGAGAAAGAGAGAGAGTGAGAGCAGGAACACAAGCAGGGGAGTGGGAGAGGGAAAGCAGACTTCCCGCGGAGCAGGGACCCCCATGTGGGGCTCCATCCCAGGACCCTGGGATCATGACCTGAGGGAAGACAGACGCTTAACGTTTGAGCCATCCAGGCCCCCCTCTGTTCAGTGATGTGGGTGGTGGTTATATGGCTGTGTTCACCTGGTGATAATTCGTTGTACACTTAGGATGTGTAAAGTTTTAGGTATGTTTATTATACTTCAGCAAAAGTTGTTAAAACTTGATCTAAATTTTCCCCAAGTGGAGCTCACAGACTTCAGGAGGACTGGGCTGCAGGCGGCAGGACTAAGCAGAAGCAGCCCTCTCAGGTTCAGCGTTTCTCCTGACCTTAGCCTTCACCAGAGTGTTGTACAGAACCGTGTCTTTTACAAGAGGGGCTTCCGGGAGGGACATGGAGTGGGCTGCGGAGAAGCTTTCGAAGAAGAGTCCGATGATTCCTGAAAATTGTGCTGAAAACTTTGTAAGTGTGCACATGCTTCCCTGGGGGAAGAGTCCCTAGGTTTCATCCTGTGGGTCCCCATTCCTATGGAGTCTGTCTTTTCCAAACATCTAAGAGCTGCTTGGCTAGATGATGGCCCAGGGGTCAAGGAACTTACGTTCTAGTAACTAAACTGGGAGGCCGGCGGATCACTTGCCTCCGGCCTCTGTTCGTCTCTGAGAAGGCCGTCAGTGCAGCGGCTTCCGAGTTTGCTTCCACTCGCACCTCCGGCAGGCCGAACCCCTCCCGCGAGCAGAGGTGCAGCCCGCGAGCAGAGGTGCAGCCTCGCTGCTCTTGGAGCTGGGCGGAGGGGGTGGCCGCGGGTTGGCGGGAGCGTAGCCCGAAGCTTGCCGCGCTTCAGCGCTGCGGAGGGCCCGGGCTGCAGGCGAGCGGCCCCTGGGAGGGGTCGGGGGGTGTGGCGAGGGTGATTTGCCGAAAAGGCTAACTCTTCGGAGTAGGCGGATCCGCCACCCCAACCCATACCCCTCCGCAACACACAGCCGCCTACTTAGGCGCGGGGAGCCGCGAGTCAGTGTCGCCTACCCGCAGCGGACTATGAGACTCGCCATCTACGCCCTGCTGTGTGCAGGGACCCTGGGTGAGTGCGCTCTGGGAGCCCGGTGGGGTCTTGCTCTCCAAGACCCGGACTGGGTGCCCACGGAGGGTCAGTCGTAGAGGGACGCCACACAGCCTGGGTCTAAGGAGTCGGGAAGCAGCCCAGGGTCTGGCTGGTCCCAAGGTGCTTCTGCCCGGTGGTGCATGCAGGCACCCAACAAACTTGTAGCCTAGGGCAGGGGCCCAAATCTGGCTTGCTTCCTGATGTACAGCTGGGGGAGCTAAGGATGGCTTTTTACATCTTTAAATGGTTGAAAGAAGATAAAGAAAACAACAGTTTTGACACATGAAAATTATAAGAATTTAAAATTTCAGAATCTATAAATAAAATTTTATTGGAACACAATCATGCTCATTCAGATAAGTATTACCTGCAGTTGCTTTCTGGCTTCAAGGACAGAACTGAGTAGTTGCTACAGAGACCATATATCCCACAAAGCCTAAAATACTCACTAGCCCATTCCCGAAAAGATTTATGACACCTGGCCTGGAAGCTGTTGCTCCTGTTCACAGCCAAGGAAATAGGATCAGAGGAGAGAAGGGATTTTCCCCAGGGTTCATGACTATGTTATCATTAAGCAGGGGAGGGGCTTAATGTTAGGTATTCTTGACCTGTCAGGTATCTAACCAGAAGGGGTTTTCCTGCTTTGAACTGTACAACATCTCCCATCCTTACCACACAAGGAAGAGGTAGAGGAACATATGGGAAAAGCAATCATCCTAGAATAGGATCCACCTGCCACTCGGTTCTGTGTGACTTTGGGCCATCCCTTGACCTCTCTGAACTGGTTTCCTCCTTAGTTCAGTAGGAATTGCTTTTTCACAACCAACACTGTGAAAGTGGAATGAGGTAATGTACCTAATGATAGAACTCTAGACACAGGTGAGTATCACTGGTAAAAATCCTGCACATAAATGTAGGGGCCTCCTTCCTGTGTTGGACAGAAGGAGCCCAGGGCTCTCAGCTGGGTAACTGTAAGGAAGGTAGGTTGTGGTACACTGTCAATGAGCTCATGCATATGAAAACCGCCCCCCCCAAGGCTCAACAAGTGTTGGTTCTTTCTAGTCCTGGTTCTGTCTGGCCTCAGGCTGTTTTTGTTTGTTTGTTTGTTTGTTTGTTTGTTTTTAAAGATTTTATTCATCCATTTGACAGAGAGAGAAAAAGTGAGAGAGGGAACACACGCAGGGGGAGCGGGAGAGGCTGTTTTAAATAAATTCTGGAGTGGTAAGGTGTCTTTCCGGAGGAGAGGGGTAACCTGGGGACAGCAGGGGGAGAACAAGGCAGGAAGGGCAAGGAGCTCCATGGTGGACCCTCCCTGGCCTACCACTGCCACATGGGGCCACACAGCCAGATCTGCTGGGGCTGGGAAAGGCTGGAAAGGTAGTGGACAGCCATGTTCCACCTTCAGCCACCAGGAAATCCAGAGTGAAGGCCCCTGGTTGCTCCCCAATTCCTCCTGTATAGGATGTGTGTTGTTTTTCTTCCTCTGTCTCCTCTCCTGGCAATATCAGGGCACTGAATGAAAGCTCATTTCCCAATCAGCTCTTTATTTACAAACCGGAGGCAAGAGCTGCCTACCTCTCCCCCATTCCCACACCCCCACGGTCCTTCCCACTGGGCACTGGATATGGATCAGGGTGGAGTCTAGGATGTGCTTTCTTCAAAGCTCATTGTTCTCTTCTGACAAAAGCTCTTCTGATGGCAAATACCAGAAAGGCAACCAAACAGTTTAAAATTAAAAAGATCAGAAGACGGGGGTTTGTTATTAGTAGACCTTGCAAGAGCCAAGAACCAAAGGTTCAGAACAGTCTGTATGTCCACTTTGGCCTCCCCCTCCTACCTCAGCCTCTCTGGAGCCTATGAGATTTCTCCATGCGGTGAGCACGTGGCCACCAGCAGCTTTTCCCTCCCAGGATCCATCTGAAATATCCACAGTGGGCTCTGACTGTCCTTTCTTGAAATTGTCACATGACTGACATGGAGTGTTATTGAATCGGCTTAGGCTAGCTGGCTTGTAGTCTCTGTTTCTCTTTCTTTTTTAAAATAATTTTTACTGGGATGCCTGCGTGGCTCAGTCACTTGAGCCGCTGCCTTTGGCTCAGGTCATGATCCCAGCGTCCTGTGATGGAGTCTGGCATCCGGCTCCCTGCTCAGCTGGGAGCCTGCTTATCTCTCTCCCTCTGCCTGCCACTCTGCCTGCTTGTGCTCTGTCTCTATCTCTCACTATCAAATAAATAAATAAAATCTTTAAAAAAAATAATTTTTACTGAAGTATAATCTACATATGATAAAATGGACTCATTTTAAGTATACATGTAGTTTAATGAATTTTGGTAACTCTACCTGCCCATGTTACTTCCACCATGATCAAGGTATAGAACATTTCCATCACTCCCAAAGTCTCCTCCTCATCATTCCCACTTTCTGCCATTATAGGTAAGTTTTGCTGTTTCACATAAATGGAATCACCCAGTATATAGTCTATCATGACTGGCTTCACACAGCACAATTGTTTAGCGATTCATTCACATTGTTGCACGTATCAAAGTTTGTTTCTCTTTATTCATTAGTCGTATTCCATTGTATGGCTTTACCACAGTTTGTCTACCTCTTCAGCTCTTGATGAACTTTTTGGGGATATTATGAATAAGGCTGCTTATGAACTTATTGTATAAATCTTTGGGTAGACATGTTTCCATTTCTTGTTTTTTTTTTGTTTTGTTTTGTTTTTAAGATTTTATTTATTTGTCAGAGAGAGAGAGAGCACAGAAGCAGGGGGAGCGGCAGGCAGAAGAGAAGCAGGCTCCTTGCTCAGGGACTTGATCTGAGGACCCTAGGATCATGACCTGAGCCAAAGGCAGACAGATACTTCCCAGACTGAGCCACCCAGGCACCCCAGGTTTTCATTTCTTTCGGGCAAGTTTCTAGGAGTAAAATTTCTGGGTCATATTTAACTAGTTAAGAAAATTCCAAACTTTGTTGAGTAGTTGTACCATTTTACTTTGCTGCCAGCAATTTAAGGAGAATTTCAGTTCCTCTGCATCCCACCAACGCTTGGTATTATCAGTTTTTTTCACATTAACCATTTCTGCTGTTGTATTTCACCATAGTTTTACTTCACATTTCATTGATGAACAATGATGTTGAGCGTCTTTCTATGTTCTTACTGACCACTCATGTATCTTCTTTTATGAATTATGTGTTCAAATCTTGTCCCATTTTTTAATTTGGTTATTTGGATTATTACTGAGTTAAAAGACCTTTATATATTCTGGATACAAGCCTTGGTCACATAGATGTATTGCAATTATTTTTTCCAAGTTTGTAGCTTAGATTCTTTTCATTTTCTCAACACCATCCTATGAAGAGTGAATGTTTTACATTTTGACCACGTTCACTTACCAAATTTTTATGTTTTGGTTATTACTTTCTATGTCCTCTCTAAAAATATAATTGGCTGCCCCAAAGTTGCAACATTTTGTTTTATTTTATTTTAAAAGTTTTTTTTTTTAAACATATAATGTATTATTTGCTTCAGGGGTATAAGTCTATGAATCATCAGTCTTACACAATTCATAGCACTCACCATAGCACATACCCTCTCCAATGTGCAGCACCCAGCCACCCTATCCCTCCCACCCACCCCCTAGCAACCCTAAATTTGTTTTGTGAAATAGAGTCTTTTACGGTTTGTCTCCCTCCCCAGTCCCATCTTGTTTCATTTTTTCCCTCCCTACCTCCACCATCCCCCACCCTGCCTCTCAAATTCCTCATATCAGTGAGATCATATGACAATTGTCTTTCTCTGATTGACTTATTTTGATTAGCATAATACCCTCTAGGTCCATCCATGTCATTGCAAATGGCAAGATTTCATTTCTTTTGATGGCTGCATAGTGTTCCATTGTGTATATATACCACATCTTCTTTATCCATTCATCTGTTGATGGACATCTAGGTTCTTTCCATAGTTTGACTATTGTGGACATTGCTGCTATAAACATTCGGGTACACATGCCGGATGACTACATTTGTTATAGCTTCAGCTTTTCTGTTTTGGTCTATGATACATTTGTAGCTTTTGTGTATGGTTCAAGTAAATGTTGAAATTCATTTTTCTCACATGAATATCCAGTTATTCCAGGACTTGTTTTTGTTTTTAAGATTTTATTTATTTGACAGAGAGAGAGAGAGAGAGCACAAGCAGGGGGAGCATTGAGCAGAGGGAGAAGCAGGTTCCCCACTAAGCAAAAAGCCGGATGAGGGACTCCATCCCAGGACCATGGGATCATGACCTGGGCTGAAGGCAGATGCTTACAGCCACCCAGGCATTCCCAGGACTTGTCTTCTTCGTAAAGGATATTCTTTCTCCACTGAATTACCTTAGCAGCTTTGTTGGAAATCTGCTGACCCTATAAATGTGGGTTACTTTCTAGACTCTCCGTTCTGTTCTGTTAAGCTGTATGTTTCTCCTTGTGCCAATATCACACTGTCTTGATTACAGTAGCTTTATAGTAAGTCTAGAAATCAGGTGGAATGAGCCCTTCAACTATATGGTACTACTTCAGGGTTGGTTTGGCCATTTAGATACTTTGTGTATACATACACATTTTTGAATTGGCTTGTCAATTACTATAGAAAGTGAGTTTAGTCTTGAAATATTTTTGAGGTTTCATCTAATATATAGATCATTTTCAGAAGTGTTAACCCACCACTCTCAGTTATTTTACCAGGAAAAATGGGTTAATTTGGGAATAGCAGAAAATCATATTTCAGGGCATGTAAGCTGTGGCAAAACCATAGGCAAGACTAGAGAACAAAAGACAGGAGATTTTGTTTTTGTTTTTGTTTGTTTGTTTGTTTTGTTTTGTTTTATTTTGTTTTAAAGAGAGAGAAAGAAAGGGGATAGTTGGAAGGTGCTATTACAAACAAGAAGACCATTGGAGAAAACTGGAAATTTTGAGCATAGTGGGTTTTCAGTGGCCAAGTTGTGACAGTCTCTTATCGGCTGGGCTGTGCTTGGCGTAGAGAAAATCTCTTCCTCCTGCTGAGGTAGTAAAGTATATGTTTCTTCCTGTTAGGAATGCAGGGTACCTCCCTTCCTGTTGGGGTTTGCAATTGACAAGGAGTGGTAAGGTGTGAGAACTTCTGCTTCTGGCCTTCCTGCTTTATTTTATTTATTTGCTTATTTTTTTAAAAGATTTTATATATTTTAGAGACAGAGTGTGAGGGAGAGGAGAGGGGCAGAGCTGGAACCCTATGTGGAGCTTGATCTCAGGACCCTGAAATCATTACCCTGAGCCAAAATCAAGAGTTAGATGCTTAACCAACTGAGCTACCCGGGCACCCCGGTTGGCAGGTTATTTTTATTTTAACACTTTGATGGTATTATTCCTTTGTCTATGACTTGTCCACACAAGTCATAGACAAAAAGCCTATGATATTTTTCTGACAAAAAGTCTGTGATATTTATTATCTTTGTTCCTCTGTACTTAATTTGTCTCTTTTATCTGGTTGCTCTAGAACTATGAGTTTGTAGTTTTCTCAACATTTTCTTAACATTTCTTAACATTGCCCAGAAAAGCTTTGGGCAAATTGTTCTTCGTGTATTTTTTCAGGACCCTTTCCCCTTTTCCCCTAGGATTGCATTTACGTGTATGTTAGATCACTTGACATTGTGTGAAAAGTCACTTATGCTCTTTTTATTGGTTTTTTCAGTCTCTCTTTTTTTTCTCTCTCTGAGCTTCATTTCAGAGAGTTTCAAATAATGTCTTTCAAGATTTTATTTGTACAATATATTGATTGAACAATTCCACACGTCATCTAGTGCTCATGACCATAAGTGTACTCCCTAGTTCCCATTATTTATTTCATTCATCCCCCACCCATCTCCTCTGATAACCAGCAGATTGTTCTCTACAATTAAGAGTCTGTTTCTCTCTCTCATTTTTTCCCCTTTGCGTGTTTGTTTTCTTCCTTAAATTCCACATTCAAATGAAGTCATATGGTATTTGTCTTTCTCTGACTGATTTATTTTGCTTAGCTTTATACTCTAGCTCCATCCATGTCCTTGCAAATGGCAAGATTTCATTCTGTTAAAGGGGTTCATTCTTTTTATGGCTGAATAATATTCCATTACCTATCTATCTATCTCATCTTATTTATCCATTCCTCAATCAATGGACACTTGAGCTGCTTCCATATCTTGGCTGTTGTAAATAATGCTGCCTTAAATATAGGAGAGCATGTATCCCTTTGAATTAGTGTTCTTTTATTCTTTGGGTAGATACCCAGTGGTATGATCGCTGGATTGTAGGGTGGTTCTATTTCTAACTTTTTTCAGGAAACTCCAAACTGTTTTCCACAGTGGCTGCCCCAGTTTGCATTCCTACCAACACTGCACAAGTGTCCTTTTTACTCCACATCCCCGCCAACACTTGTTGTTTCTTGTGTTTTTTATTATAATCCTTCTGACAGGTGTGAGTTGGTATCTCCTCGTAGTTTTGATTTGCATTTCCCTGCTGATGAGTGCTGTTGAGCATCTTTTCATGTGTCTGTTGACCATCTGGATGTCTTCTTTAGAGAAATGTCTGTTCATGTCTTCTGTCCATTTTTTAAAAGATTTTATTTATTTATTTATTTCACACACACACACACACACACACACACACACACACACAGAATGAGAACACAAGCAGGGGAAGTGAGAGAGGGAGAAGCAGCATCCCTGCTGAGCAGGGAGCTGGATGCTGGACCCAATCTCAGGACCTAGGGATCATGACCTGAGCTGAAGGCAGAAGCTTAACCAACTGAGCCACCCAGGTGCCCCTTCTGCCCATTTTTTAATCGGATTGTTTGGTTTTGGGGTGTAGAGTTGTATAAGTTCTTTATAGATTTTGGATACTAACCCTTTATCAGATATGTCATTTGCAAATATCTCCTCCCATTCCATAGGTTGCCTTTTAGTTTTGTTGATTGTTTCCTTCTCTGTGCAGAAGCCTTTTATTTTTATGTAGTCTCAGTAGTTTATTTTTGCTTTTGTTTCCCTTGCCTCAGAAGACGTATGAGAAGAAGTTGCTATGGCTGATGACAAAGTAGTTATTGCTTATGTTCTCTTCTAGGATTTTTATGGTTTCAGGTCTCATGTTTAGGTCTTTAATCTATTTTGAATTTGTGTTTGTGTGTGGTGTGAGAAGGTGCTCCAGTTTCATTCGTTTGCATGTTGCTCTTCAGTTTTCCCATCACCATTTGTTACAAAGAACATCTTTTGGGGTGCCTGGGTGGCTCAGTGGGTTAAAGCCTCTGCCTTCGGCTCAGGTCGTGATCCCAGGGTCCTGGGATCGAGCCCCGCATTGGGCTCTCTGCTCATCAGGGAGCCTGCTTCCTCCTCTCTCTCTCTGCCTGCCTTTCTGCCTGCTTGTGGTCTCTGTCTGTCAAACAGATGGATAGAGTCTTTAAAAAAAAAAAAAAAAAAAGAGCATCTTTTTCCCATTATATAGTCTTTCCTGCTTTGTCAAAGATTAATTGACCACATAATTATGGGTTTATTTCTATTCTGTTCCATTGATCCGTGTGTCCATTTTTGTGCCAATACCATACTATTTTGATTACTACAACTTTGTAATATAACTTGAAGTCCAGAATTGTGATGCCTCCTGTTCTGCTTTTCTTTCTCAAGATTGCTTTGGCTCCTGGGGGTCTTTTGTGGTTCCACACAAATTTTAGGATTGTTTGTTCTAGTTCTGTGAAAAATGCTGTTGGTATTTTGAAAGGTATTGCATTAAATGTGTAGATTGCTTTGGGTAGTGCAGACATTTTAACAATATCTATTTTTCCAATCCATGAGCATTCCATTTCTTTGTGTCATCTTCAATTTCTGTAATCAGTGTTTTATAGTTTTCAGAGTACAGATCTTTTACCTCTTTGATTAGGTTTATTCCTAGGTATCTTATTATTTTGGGTGCAATTATAAATGGGATTGTTTTCTTAACATCTCTTTCTGCTGCTTCATTATTGGTGTATAAAAATACAACAGATTTCTGTACATTGATTTTGTATCCTGTGACTTTACTGAATTTGTTTACCAGGTCTAGCAGTTTTTTTGGTGGAAGCTTTAGGGTTTTCTATATATAGTATCATGTCATCTGCAAATAGTGACCGTTTTAGTTCTTCCTTACCAATTTGGATGCTCTCTGTTTCTTTTTGCTGTCTGACTGCTGTGGCTAGGACTTCCAGTTTTATGTTGAATAAAAGTCCTGAGAGTGGAAATCCTGGTCTTGTTCCTGACCTTAGAGAAAAAGCTCTGTTTTTCCCCATTAAGGATGAAGTTAGCTGTAGGTTTTTCATAAATGGCCTGTATTATGTTAAGGCACGTTCCCTCTCAAACTACTTTGTTCAGGTTTTTTTTTTTTTCTTGAGATTCTTATTTATTTATTTGTCAGAGAGAGAGAAGTGGGAAGAAAGAACACAAGCAGGGGGAGTGGCAGACAGAGGGAGAAATAGGCTTCCTGCTGAGCAGGAGCCCAATGCAGGACTCAGTCCCAGGACTCTGGGATCATGACCTGAGCCAAAGACAAATGCTTAACTGACTGAGACACCCAAGCCTCTGGTTGAGGATGTTTTGTTTTGTTTTATCATGAATGGGTGTTGTACTTGTCAAATGCTTTTTCTGCATCTTTTGAAATGGTCATATAGTTTTTATCCTTTCTATTGTTGATATGATATATCATTTCTCATAGCTTGATTTGCAAGTATTGCACATTTGTACCCAGGAATAAATCCCACTTGATTGTGGTGAATGATTGTTTTAATGTGTTGTTGAATTCGGTTTGCTAGTATTTTATTCAGAACTTTTGCATCTATGTTCATTAGGGATATTGGCCTGTTCTAGGTACTATCTCTTCTTTAATTGTTTGGTAGAATTCACCTGTGAAGCCATCTGGTCCTGGATTTTTGTTTTGGGGGAGTTTTTAATCACAAATTCAATTTCTTTGCCGGTTAACAGTCTGTTCAAGTTTTCTATTTCTTCCTGTTTCAGTTTTGGTAGTTATCTGTTTCTAGGAATTTATCCATTTCTTCTAGGTTGTCCAATTTGATGGTATATAGTTTTTCTTTTCTTTTTTTAAAAAATATTTTATTTATTTATTTGTCAGAGAAAGAGAGAGAGAGAGTACAAGCAGGGGGAGCAGCAGGCAGAGGGATAAGCAGGCTCCCCACAGAGCAGGGAGCCCGACAAGGGACTCGATCCCAGGACTCCAGGATCATGACCAGAGCCAAAGGCAGTAGTAGCCTAACCAACTGAGCCACGCAGGTGTCCCATAGTTTTTCACAAAATACTCTCTTATGATTGTATTTCTGCCGTGTTGGTTATTATTTTTCTCTCTAATCTGTGATTTTGTTTGAGTCCTTTCTCTTTTTTTCGTGATAAGTCTGGCTAGAGGTTTATTATTTTTTTTGATTTTTCTTTCAAAGAAATAGCTCCTGGTTTTATTGATTTTTTTTTAAGTTTCTGTATCATTTATTTCTGCTCTAATCTTTATTACTTCCTAATACTCCAAATGTTTCTGTTCTGCACAAGGGCACATGGCCTCTGGAGTTCCGTTCCATAGCTTGCTCTCCCTTCCCTGGGCTGCTGCTATGGAAAGCTTTTTCAGATAGGGTTGAGGGGCTCCATTTGTCATTCTGTCTTTCGAGTGGGATTCTGTCTAAGGTAATTTGGCATTTCCTGTCCCATTTCTTTTCATATTTCCTACTTAGAGTTAAAAGGCAGTACGGATTTTGGAGTCCGACAGACTTGGGTAGTTCAAATATACTGGACTTCATCAAAAACGAGGAGCTGCTACTGTTGTAACTTTCATCTTCTATATTTTATTTAAAATAACTTTTGGCTCAAATACTACAGATTTGTGAAGAGCATTTTACCTTTGTAATATTCTCTATGCTTATTACTATAGCTCAAAATGCCAGTGAAATAAACATGCACTGAATTAAATGCCCCAGCATTTAATATCATGTAAGATTAGAGTATCCAATGTCAAAAGAAAGACTAATTCAGTAGGCTCAAGATTCCTTCCCATAGGTTTCTTTCATCTTTTTTTCCCCAAGGTGACATTCACTAACATCAAATCAATTATTTAAAAGTGTACAATTCAGTGGCATTTAGTATACTCACAGTGTTGTGTGGACTACCATTTCTGTCTAGGTCCAAAACAGTTTCATCACCCCAAAAGAAAATCCTGTACCCATTAAGCAGTCAGTACCCATTCCCTTCTCCCCCAGCCCCTGGCAACCACCAATTTGTTTTCTGTGTCTATAGATTTGCCTATTCTAGATAGTTCATGTGAGTGGAATCGTACAATGTATTGCCTTTCATATCTGGTTTCTTTCCTTTAACATATTAATCTTGAGGTTCACCAATGTGTAACATATAGCAGGACTTCATTCTTTTTCTGGCAGAACAATATTTCACAGGTTGGATAGACCAGATTTTGTTTATCCATTCATCCACTGATGTACATTTGGGTTGTTTCTGCCTTTTTGACCAGTGTGAATAGTACTGCTATGAATATTTGTGTATGTATATTAGAGTACCCATTTTCAATTCTTTAGGATATATACTGAGGAGTGGGATTTCTGGGTCATATGGTAATTCTGTGTTTAACTTTTGGGGGATGCTTTTGGCTTTTTTCTCCAAGGGGGATGGCATAATCAGTGAAATAGAAGTTGAGAATTAACATGAGCCATGCAGCTAACCCAATTTTTGTCTACCCCACTCAACGAACCCTTTACCTTTCACCTCTTCTACCAGCAGAGAAAGATGAGTGCTGTGGGTGCCTTACAGTTCTGGCCTCTGACCCCTAGGGCTGTGTCTGGCTGTCCCTGGGGAAACTGTGAGGTGGTGCACCATCTCAGATCATGAAGCCAGTAAGTGCTCCAGTTTCACTGCCAATATGAAAAGAGTCCTTCCAGTGGATGGTCCCCACATCACCTGTGTGAAGAGAAACTCTCACCTCGAATGTATCAAGGCCATTATGGTAAGTTGCAGCTGCCAACAGGAGAGTGGAAGAAAATTCATACTTCCTTTCTCTGTGCTTGTTATTGTTTATTGCTTCAGAACAACTTTTTTCCCACAAGAACTAGACCGTGCTTTAGAGGAGAAAGAAATAAGCTGAAGACCTGAAAGTACCGGGACTGTGTGTAGAAAAATAATATAGGTGCTCAACATTCATTAATAGTAAAAACAATAATAGTAATTAAACAACTAATAAAGAAGGATTCATTGAAAATGCCTGTAATAAAGCAAAGCCAGACTGCACTGGAAAATCCATAAAGAGTCAGAAATAAACAAAAAGTTGTAGTTTTACCCTTATTACTTAACATTGTTTTTGGAATTTCCCAGCAATAATAAAATGCATATTGGATAGAAAGAAACAAATAAAATATCCATATCTTCAGACATTTGCATGCCTGGAATGTACAGTGGGATCAAGGAAAATATTACTCTAATTGTGAATAGGTTATATAAATTTAATAAATTAAATTTAATTAACATATCACAATGTCATTTTTGTATATCAGCGGTCATTAGTTTGGCGGAAAGTAGCCCAAAATTACAACTCATTTTCATTTAAAACAATATACTATAATTCTATTATACTATAACATAGTCTACTATAATATAATAGAAAAACATTTCAGGGGCACCTGGGTGGCTCAGTCGTTAAGCATCTGCCTTCGGCTCAGGTCATGATCCCAGGATTCTGGGATCGAGCCCCGCATCGGGCTCCCGGCTTGGTGGGAAGCCTGCTTCTCCCTCTCTCACTCCCCCTGCTTGTGTTCCCTCTCTCGCTGTGTCTCTCTGTCAAATAAATAAATACAATATTTAAAAACAACAACAACAACAAAAAAAAACATTTCAGGAGAAAAATCATAGGAGAGATCTGCAAGATTGTTATAATACAAAAGTTAGGACAAACAAAAAACATTTATCAATGAATTAAAATATATGTCATATTCCTAAATGGGAAGACTAAATATCATATACTTGTATAACTTGCCACATAATAAGTTTAATATAATTTTCATCAAAATACAGTTTTTTTAAAAGAATCAATTGAATAATTATAAAAATCCTAAGAAAAAGCACATGGATGAGAAAATAAATAGTATTATGAAAAAGAAAATTAGCATGGGAGTGGATGAAACCTACTTGAAACTTGAAAAATATTTAAGTAGCCATGTTACAGAGACTAGGGTCCTCGTGTAGATGTAAGAGATCTGGAAGAGAACAAAATTTGCATATTTGCAGCTTTCTTTACATACATTCATCCATCTCCTTGTCTATGTGATATGAGGCAGATGTCAACTATGATCAATACCCAACATCAGGGCACTAGGGCTCTAGGTTTAATAAATTTAAGTAAGATACACGTGGATTTATGTAGATTTATATATGATAAAGTAAACTTTCTAAACAAATGGCTAAAGAAAAGATTCTTTAGCTAGACAACAGCTAAAAAAACAGTTAAAGTTTCCTTTTAACAAGGAAAATCAAGTGAAATGTTTAATTCATTTACCAAAACAAGATCTCAGTTTGACTCAATTTGACTGATAAAGATAGACATTACAAGATAAATCACAGAGGTAGATAAACTTGGAAATGTAGAAATTATAGATCTCTGACAAAAAAAAATTTAAAGCCTTAAGCATATGAAAATATATTCACATCAGCTATGACAAACCAGCTAGGGCAAAAACTAGATAAAAATGTCATTTAAATATATAAGAAATGCTTAAGAATAATAAGCTATAATCAAGCCACTCACAGAAATTACAAGTAATAAATAATATAAACAACAAGGGAAAAGTGTTCATCCTTTTTTAAAAATTTTTTTCAAAAGATTATTTATTTATTTATTTGACAGAGAGATCACAAGTAGGCAGAGAGGCAGGCAGAGAGAGAGGGGAAGCATGTTCCCTGCTGAGCAGAGAGCCCGATGTGGGGCTCAATCCCAGGACCCTGAGATCATGACCTGAGCCAAAGGCAGATGCTTTAAACCACTGAGCCACCCAGGTGCCCCGTGTTCATCCTTTTTAATAATAAAATGCAAATAAGTGCAAATAGAGCCATTTCTTAAGGTAACAGTTTTTACCTAGAAATGTAATAACTTCTCTTAAATGATAGCATTTTTTGCTGGTAGGTTTCTGTGACAGTAGGGTATATTGCTATTGGCATTATAAATGATAAATTCTGTGTTATTTCTGGAAAACACTCTGGAAGTATTCAGTAGGGGGCATAAACATGCACACAAACTTTTATTTATTTTTCTCTAATTCATCAATGAGTGGGGGGAATGATTTGTTACAAGAATTAGACCTTATACAATTGTGGGAGCAGGTTAAACACTTTCTGTGGCACTACTCTCTTTGCAACTGCTCTTGGAGCTTGAGGAGGAGGCAGCCAGGAAGGGAAGATGTATGTAAAGTGGAGGAAGAGCAAGAACAATCTGGAACCTCAGGCATGACCTGGAGCCCATGGGTGTAAACTGAAACCTCTGACTCTAATTGCTTCTGACCTTGACAGTGTTCACTAGGCCCAGTGGCCTTCTTTTCCTTTTACCTTTATACTAACTCCCTCCTTTTCTCAAGTGAATTTAAGTTGGTTTCTGATACATGCAACCCATATATATTAATTATATATAAACATAAATACATAAGTATGAATACATACGTAAGAAAAAGATGGGATAGGGAAAAAGGAGGCAAGTATATTGAAATGCAACACTAAATTCAGAAAAAGCCTAGGTTACTTCAAATGTCATATTTTTTACTTCAAATGTTACATTTTTAAAAAATTTTATTTCTATTCAGCGTAACAGTATTCATTGTTTTTGCACCATACCCAGTGCTCCATGCAATCCATGCCCTCTCCAATACCCACCACCTGGTTCCCCCAACCTCCCACCCCCCGCCCCTTCAAAACCCTCAGATTGTTTTTCAGAGTCCATAGTCTCTCATGGTTCACCTCCCCTTCCAATTTCCCTCAACTCCCTTCTCCTCTTTAACTCCCCTTGTCCTCCGTGCTATTTGTTATGCTCCACAAATCAGTAAAACCATATGATAATTGACTCTCTCTGCTTGACTTATTTCACTCAGCATAATCTCTTCCAGTTCCATCCATGTTGCTACAAAAGTTGGGTATTCATCCTTTCTGATGGAGGCATAATACTCCATAGTGTATATGGACCACATCTTCCTTATCCATTCGTCCGTTGAAGGGCATCTTGGTTCTTTCCACAGTTTGGCGACCATGGCCATTGCTGTTATGAACATTGGGGTACAGATGGCCCTTCTTTTCACTCCATCTGTATCTTTGGGGTAAATACCCAGTAGTGCAATTGCAGGGTCATAGGGAAGCTCTATTTTTAATTTCTTGAGGAATCTCCACACTGTTCCCACCAACAGTGTAAGAGGGTTCCCCTTTCTCCACATCCCCTCCAACACATGTTGTTTCCTGTCTTGCTAATTCTGGCCATTCTAAGTGGTGTAAGGTGGTATCAAATGTCAATTAATAAATGAATTTAAAAAATGATTTCCATGATGGGTTGGGAAATGATCCAATGTCATTTCTGAGAAGAGGCTGTGAGGTGGCTGCTTCTCACAAGAAGGGAGGAATGCTGGGCTGACAAATACTTGAAGAGGGAATCCAGATCTGTGAGTGCAAACCCCGACTTCTTATGGATAGAAATATTCAATAATTCACTCATTCGCTTACTCAGTAAACATTTATTGAGCGCTTACGTGTAGTAGGTGCTTCTCTGGGTACAGCAGGAAAGTTCAGCAGGAAAACACACACACACACACACACACACACACACACACACACGCACACACACGCAAGTGTCCCCACCCTGGTAGAGCTTACATTCCAAAGAGAAGGGCAAGCAGTAAACAATGAAAACTTCTTAGGTGGTTGATAAGGGCTAAGGAAAAAACAAAGAGGAGTCCAGCATTCATACATGAAGTGGTAGTTTTAAGATGTGGCTGGAGAGAGCCTCGCTGGGAAGGTGACATTCAAGCAGACACTAGGGAGGGAAGGAGGTCTGACCCATGCAATATTTCTGGGTCAGTCATCCCTGGCAGAGGGCTAGGTTAGGGCTCCCTTCATGGTCTGGTCTCTTCTATTTCAGGCCAATGAAGCAGATGCTGTGACTCTTGAAGCAGGTTTGGTGCTTGAAGCAGGGCTGCCCCCCTTCAATCTGAAGCCTGTCGTGGCCGAATTCCATGGGTCAAACATTGGTGCGTTCTTCCTGGGGCCCCAGGTCTCTGATTTGACACTGCAGCTATGGGGGAGAAGGCAGGGTCTCTGCCAACATTTCATCTGAAGGGAACAGAATTGCTGGAGCTCTTTGGATCAAAGGAGGCTGTCATCTACACTGACCCATAAGGGTTGGAATGTTGACTCTCCCTGGGAAGCTATGAGCGGTGTGCATCCTAATGGAAGTGCCCTTGGTGCTGCTGGATAAGGGGGGGCAGGGCTTTCTGGGGTCCATCACCTACCTGTGGGGCTGCGCCATTGGGAGGCCCATCTCTGGAGACACACAGACCTGGACAGGCTCTTCCCGGTGCTGAGTCCCCTGCAGGTGCTACAGAACATGGGTTTGTGAATGCCGTCAAGAGAGGTTTGGTGGGGGGGAGTCGAAGAATAAGGTTTTGCCTCCTCCCTGTTCTTGCCCATTAGTGTCATCAGTGTGTGCGTGAGCACAGCCCACCTCAATCGGACTCCTATTTGCAGAGCCCTGGCAAAATCCCAGGGTACCCCTGCATCCTTCCTCTCAGACCTTCACCACTGTGTCTGGGCTGCAGACGGAGAAGCCAAGAAGGGAGAAAAGCCTTTGGGGAGAAATAGTAACGTCACAATGACTGGGAGTTGAAGATCTTCCTCAGAATGCCCTGCAGGCCCTATAATAGCTGGGGGCCCCCACCCCCATGTCTCCACTGGCTTGGAGGGGCTGGCAGAAAGACACTAGCATTTATTGCCTTAATAAGGGACTTCCCCCTATCCTGTTAATCAAAGGCTTTTTTCTTTTCTTTGTCTACCTGTTCATCAGGGGATGGTGGAGACCCTAGGATTTCCCTAAAGTTGCCCATTGCACGCCCTCTGGAAGATTAGCTAGTGACTGTGGTATCTTCCTTTGGCCCTTCTTTCTCTCTGCTCTTTTGCAGAGTCACAAACCTTGCATTATGCTGTGGCTGTGGTGGAGAAGGGCAGTGACTTCCAGCTGCAACAGCTCCAAGGCAAGAAGTCCTGCCACTCGGGCCTAGGATGGTCTGCTGGGTGGTACCTCCCCATCCGGATACTTCTTCCTTCTGACTCTGTTGAAGAAGGTAAGCTGGCTGAGGCTGGGTGCCTTCCGGCAGGACTCCTACTCCAGTCGCCCGCAGGGATTGCAGTGGGGCCATACAACCACTATCCGGCATATTAGTTTCAGGAACTGCGAGATGGGGTGAGGACAGCCTGCTTTAAGTGTGATCAGCTAGGTTTGTTGCAGCAGCAACCCTTGGGAACTGAGAGCTGAGTCTTCTCTCAGCAAGGGTACCTTGGTGTCTGATCTCCTGACAGCCCCGAACTCATTGTAACCCCAGCAGTTTGGCTTGACAAGGAAGGTCACTGAGGCTCATGAGAAAGGACAATTCCCTTCTGGCTTCCCAGGAAGGCTTACTGGGAATTACAGCCACACCATCAGCAGTCGGCCTTTGTGCCTGGGGTAAGGGCTTGGGATGGAGCCAAGAAGAGAGGAGTGGACTGGAGCCATGATTTCTTTTGTGTGTACTTCTTGTTCAGTTATGAAGAGCCAAGGGAGCCTAGGGTGCCTCTTTAGCCTTTGGAAGATGATTACAAAGTCTTTCTGTGCTTTTGAGGCCTGCCAGCTCTGCAGCATTCATGTTTTGTCTATAATAGGACAACAGGCTGCTGGGGTCAGATGGAGTGCTATAGCCTGGGCCACAGCTCTGACCCCGTGTGCCCTTTCTTGGGGTCTCCCTTGCTTCAGTGTCAGACAGTGCTGGATGTCTGTGTGACAGTTTGTGAGGTGGCTGTTGGCACACCCCCTTACCCACTACCAGGCAAGTTACCCCAACCCCCTTCCATGGATTCCTAGAAGAGGAATCCCCATAAACTACCACAGCCCCTGGTGCCAAAGGGGAGAAGGCTGGATGGGATCATGCCCTGAGGTAAGGAAGGATGTTCAGAGTCCCCAGTGTCTGGGGTTCTGCCTGCCACACCTAGAGCCTCCGTGGTGGTGAGTTAACAGGGTGAGTTAACAGGGATTGCAGCTTGGTTCCGTGTAGTTCAGCCACCATTGTGTCTTGAGTGGGCAAGCTAGAAAACATCTGGTGGGCTGGGGCCCCAGGCCCACACGTCAGTGTGATGTCTGAACACCCTGGGCCATCCACTTCCTCAGCCATGGGCACTGTCGGCCACCTCTGCACATCTGCTTCCTCAGAATGGTCCTGGGAAGTGTGTTCCACCTCTTGGGCTCTCATATAAGGCCACTCGCTCACACACATGCAACCTGGAGGTCCCCAGCCAATTCATGCTCTGAGGTTCCTTATGTCTCTGTTAAGCAGCCACAGCAGAAATGGCCAAGATCTTCTCTGGCAGCTGTGTCCCCTGTGCGAACAGGGAGGTATTCCCCAAGCTGTGTCAACTGTGTGCGGGGAAAGGGACAAACAAGTGTGCCTGCTCCTTCCAAGAACCATACTTCGGCTACGCTGGTGCCTTCAAGTGAGTGGGAACACCCCCCATTCCTCCTCACTCTGATGCCAGGGAAACTAAGGTACAGGAAGTGGACACAGAGCCTGCCCAGACCACCTGGGGTGTCAGTGTGAAACCCAGGGTCCTGAGTGCCTCCCATGGCGTGCTCTCACTCCTAACCATCCTGAGGAGCAGTCTACTGTGTGGGAGCCCATCTTCTCTCTCTATGGCCTAGGGTCTGTGTGTTACCCTCCTGGACCAAGGAGGGCTGAAGGGACAAAACTGTATCTGGGACTCTGGGATTCACAGACACAGGTTTGGATTTCCAGCTGGGCCAAAGGCCAGGACCTCCCAGCTTGCTTCTCTCTCCCTGAGCATCTCCCTATGTCATGGACATGTGCCTGCCTCTCCCTACCTCCTCAGCCCCTGCAGAGGGGTACAAGAGACAAGGCTACTGCTCAAAAGCAGAACCAAACAGTCCAGGAATCCAAGGCTATCCTGGATTATCCTCCGTATTAGGCTTTAAGCCTTTATTAAAACAAAAACAAAAACTAGTTGCTTTAGGTTGCCTTTGAAGGGGAAGGTGAAGGTCTTGCCCTCTTATCACTCCCCGCCCCCAGAGTTACCTGAGTTATGGCTTACAGAGCTCCTGCCTGCTTCAGACTCAGGTTGGCTGTGGAGGTATAAAGGCTCCTCAGCTAGGTCCATGGCCTCTGAGGACACACTGAAGCCTGGGAAACTGTGGGCAAAGCCCTGTGAGCCAGTGGTCAGGGCAGAGCAAATCATGGGGACTGGCCTAACGACTACTGTCTTGTTCCTCAGGTGTCTGCAGGATGGTGTGGGGGATGTGGCCTTTGTGAGGCATATGACAGTGTTTGGTAAGTGCTGGATGAAGACTCATGTGAGCCATCTCCTGGCCAGGGCAGATGGTTCTGGCCTGAAAATTTCCCTATATCTAGAGATGGGTGATGACAAGACCCTTAATGGAATAGGAGAGTTTCTATACAAAAACCATTTCCATTACTTGAACTTTGTTTAGTGTTTAGTTTGTTCAGTCTATAAATCTACTAAACAAATTTTCTAAACAGTAACAATTTGTATTTATTAATTAATAAAATGAAACAAATTTTAATAATTTAATAACTCAATTCACTTAGCCACTGCAATATCCATTTCAAATGTAATCACACTCTCCCAAATGCTTCAGTATAAATGGTTCCTAAATGTTATAAACATGTTAAACAAACAAATTATAATGATTTCAGAACTTATTAGCATATCTACAATTAGATGTGTTGCAAAAGCATTATTACTGTGGACAAAAATATATTTCTTTCTGGTTTCTATATTAAAAAAACGCTTTTAAGGGTTGGGGGCAACTTATCAGAAAGAAAAAAAATAATATAAATTTAAGACAAATTGAAGTTACAGAATCTGGGTTTTGTTTTGTAACCAATTAAATTTCTATCAGATATGAAATACACTTATATCGCTTAAGATATTTAAACCAAATGTACATTTAGTTTGCTAGGTTCATTTTTAAGATCAATGTCTGCTACCTCAAGGGGAACTTTAAGTCCTCACTTTTTACATGGGCCTTAGTTCCTTACAACCTAGTGTATTTCTCTAGAATGAAGTAGGAGCTCGGTGTCCTTTGTTGCCTTGTTTAGCTGTTCACAATTCACTCCCCCTTGATTATTACACAGTGACCTGGTTTGTTAGCATTTTGGCAATTGAGGCCTCTCCTATTATTTAATGAGTGGGGTCATCTAGGGGTTCCGTCTCCCAGACTCAAGTTGTTCCAGATCCTTGTCATTGTTACTTCCTGTGGGCACCCCAGTGAGTACAGTTATGTTGCCAGGGGCCAGCATCTTCTAATGCCCACCCTGAAACGTTTGAAAACATCTTCATTTTCTGAAAATACCAGGTTGTCCCAGAGTGTCCTGGTTTCCCTTTGCTGGAAGTCACTTGTCTGCTAATATTTAAGGTCACTCACTGCCTTTTAAGTAGCAGTTTATGATGATCCACCAGGCTTTTGCGGTACAAATGAAGCTTAGTGGGGAGCTGCTTCCACCACTGGGCCCCTGAGTGACTGATGTCGAGAATTCTTTCTTTCTGAAGCTATGAGATCATATTCATTCTTTTAATTTAATTCTGACATTACTAAATCATTTTAAGTTTGTTCTTTCGATATAAAGATTTAAAGAGTATTTTCTTTACAACCTACCTAAGTAAACTTGTAACCATTTACAATAATTCTAACTGTACTCTTTCTCTTTTAGTATGATCATGCATGAACCCCATAGACCTCTACGAGTCTGCTAGGGCTGCCATAACAAAGTACCACAAACTAGGTGGCTTAAGCAATAGCAATTTATTGTCTCACAGTTCTAGAGGCTAGAAGTTCAAGATCAAGGTGTGGGTAGGGTTGGTTCCTTCTGGAGGCTCCTTGCTTCTCCCTTAGTTTCTGGTGGTTTGCCGGCCATCTTTGGTGTTCGTTGGCTGTAGTCACATCACCCCACTCTACTTCTTTCCCTTCATGTGACATTCTCCATGTGTATGTATGTGTGCATGTGTGTGGTTTTTATCAGGACACCAGTCATATTGGATTAGGGGCCCCACTACTCTAGTGGGACCTCATCTTTAATTAATGACATCTGTAATGACTCTGTTTCCAAGTAAGGTGACATTCTGAGGTACTGGGGATTTGGATTTCAACACGGAAATTTGCAGGGTCACAATTCAACCCAGAATACCTTCAAATACCTAGACAAGGAGAACCAAAGAGCCTGTTTTCCTCACAAGGTTTTCTGGTCTTCTTTCTACATATAGAGTATGCCGAGTGGGCCCCTAGGCCTCCTTCAACTCTTCCCCACCTTTCCTCAGCAGCCTTTGCCTCCAGGGGCGGATGCTGCTGTAGTCAGGAGACCTGGACTATCCTAGCATGGCCGTGCATCAGCCTCAGACCAGCTGACAAGTCACCTTCAGTCTCTGAGCCTGTCTCCTCATCTCTAGGGGATCATCCTATTACTGGCCTCCCCTGGTTGCTATGAGGATTAAGTGAAACAGAGCCTGGAGAGCCTTCAGCACCATCTCTGGTGTGCTGTGGGTGCTCAGAAAATATTTGCTATCATCATTCATAGCAGAAAGTTACACGTATGTGGGGATACCCTGAGGGGACCTGAGCAAGGGTGCCTCCTAGCCCTCCCTATCTATCTGCAATGAGAACCGGCCATTTTGCCTCCTGAGGCCTCAGATTCCTCATAGGTATAAAACATATTTGGAAAAGATTCTCTTTCAGTCTCTTTGGGTTGTTAAAAAAATTATTAAAGGAGACCAGTTAGGTGATACAAACAAACTTGAACATTTCACAAAGTGGACGGTCTCCTTTTTGAGAACTGCAAAATGGAGCAGAAGGCAGGGAGCTTCTATAGGGTAAAGAACACGAAGAAACAAATACAATGTATCTGGTTGGCTGGGGCCACACAGTCAACCTTGTCTGGGGTGAAAGGGCTCAGAATTGGCTTTGTGTCTGGGGACTGGCTGGCTGAATATACTTTGTTTTTGTTCAAGTGGAGCATTTACAAGGACACAAAAGTTGTCTAGATTTTGACTTGCTTCTGTGGCCCTGGGGTACGAGCAGGGCCTCGAAAGTAATTACAACAAGGTCAGTTTGTGATTCAGGGAGCAGCAGGGACCACGGCTCATGGCTCTGCCTGCAGTCGGCTCATCTGGGCTTTCCTCCTGCAGAGAACCTGGCAAACAGGACTGATCATGATCAGTATAAGTTGCTCTGCCCGGACAACAGCCAGATGCCTGTGGATAAATACAGGGAGTGCAACCTGGGCCTCTTCCCTTCTCATGCTGTCGTGGCTCGAAATGTGGGGGGCAAGGAGGACTTGATCTGGGAGCTACTCAACCAGGCCCAGGTATTCCCACCCTCTACCCTCACCTCCTGCTTTGTGTATATGGCGGGGAGGGGGTGGGTCTCTGCTTAGATTTGGGGCATTTCTTACAGTCTCTTCTAGCCACTCTGAAAGTTCTTTTGGGTGTAGGGCAGGAACCATGTCATACATCATCTGCTTCACCAAAAAACCTCTCAGTCTGTATTGTTAGAGGCAACAGAGGCTCTGAACCTCTCACCTGGCATCATCCACTCCATGGACCAAAGACTCCATAGAAGTGCCTCTTTGCTCCATTTTTTCCTCTTCAGTTCTAAAGGGGTTTTCAGGATGCGGAGTAGATGCCCCTCCTCCATGGAGTGTTCCGCTATTATCTTACTGCCATGGGATCCTGCCCTCCTCAGTTTCCTCAGTGGCAGGGTCCCTAGCCATGAGCATTCTCTCTTTCTGGTGTTGGTGACAGCATCTCCTGGCCAGCCCTCATCCATTCCCTGTCCTTGCTCTGTTGGTGTTCTCTGCTCAGCACTGGGGGTCCAGAGATGAAGTGGACAATGACTTGCCCTTGAGTTGCTTTCAGACAAGTGTGAGGGACTTGATGAGAACACATACAAATTATCACCAGATGAAATGGTACAACCTTGGGGACACAGATTGTGTACTTTGTAGAGGACAGAGGAACTGATTTGCAGGGTACATCTGGGGAGATTATTGAGCCCTAGGTAGGAAGCTGTGCATACCCCCAGGAAGGGAGGAGATTATTTGCCAATGAGGGCAGCAGGTGTCTTTTCACATAGAACTGACACAAAAGCAAAAAGCAGATAGTGGAAAGAGCTTGGGGGTAGGTGCTATAGTCAGGAAGGGCTTTGGGCCAGTTAGTGGGAGTTGTTGGCAAAGGGCCCTTCCATATTTTGGAGGCTAGAAAGTTCCCAGCTGGTCCTTTAGTGGCAGACCTGAGGTCAGAGAGGAGCCCAGGACTCCTGACCTCCAGGCTCAGTGGCAGGATCACTAGCTGTTCTGGGATGAAGACTTCCAGAGCTACTTGGGACAGTTGGCTGGCCAGGAGACAGGCAGCTTTCACTGCCTGCCCTGTGGGAATTTGCCCTTGGAGAAGGGCAGCTGCATGGGACTTGGCAACCATACCTCTTGGTGTGGATCTTGGGGAACAGCCCCTGGCCATTTCCCTGAAGCTGCTCATGGCAGACCAGCTGGGATTTGGGTAAAGCATTCCCTGGAGAGAGGTGGGAGAACCCCAGGAACCATAGGGGCTTTGGTGGGCTTGGTGCTTTGTCTTAGCTCTCAAGTGCTCATATTTTCTCCCTTCCAGTTTTCCTTGTCTGTTTGGGTTTGTTATCCCCTCCCCTTGCTTTGCCAGCTCCCCTCCTTCTCTTTTTCTTTTATCCTTTGAACAGGAACATTTTGGAGAAGACAAGTCGACAGAATTCCAGCTCTTTGCCTCTCCTCATGGGAAGGACTTGCTGTTTACAGATGCTACCCGTGGGTTTTTAAGAATCCCTCCTAAGATGGATGCCAAGCTATACATGGGATATGAATATTTTGCTGCCACTCAACATCAAAGGAGAGGTGTGTAAAGTCCTGGGAGGGCAGCAGAGGCAGGAAAGCCAGAGAGGCTTTCCCAGTGCCTGCAAACCTCACCTTATCCAACCGTCATTGGCTAGTGGAGCCCAAGGGAGCTACCAGCTGCACTGGGTTAGTGAGGGGATTTTCTGCTGAGTTGGGGAAAAGGCCTGAATTATGAGATCACAAAAGGGTTTTGAAGACCTTCAGATTAGAGTCAACTTGAAGTAATGATGGTTCTTGCTCCTGTGTTTTAACTAGGGATACCCCACCCAGTGGCCGGTTTATATGACAGGAGAAAATAGCACATCCCAAACTGAAGTGGGAACATGGCCTCTGCCACTATCAGGAGTGAATTTCCAACTCTTGCCTTCCTCTAGATCCCTATGGTTCATTTCTTCTTTCTTCCCTTACTTTTGTCTTCATTTAGTCAACCAATAGTCAATGAGCATCCACAAAACCCACTGTGTTAGATGTGGCATACTGTGGTGAGCAGACATGGGGGTGGGGAGCAATCAGGCCCACCCAGAGGAGTACACATGACTACCAACTGGGGAATGCTACTGAATGGGAGAACCCAGTCCTTTCAGAACAAACTCTGGAAGGTCCTGACCTTCTGGTGCTCAGAGAGGGCTCTCCTCAGGAGGACATACTCAACGAGGTGAGGTCAGGAGAGTGGGGAACTACTCTGCCTTCACTACTCTTTCTGGGTGCACAGTTCCGCATTTCTTCTGGAGGATGATAGGCAGGAATGAGCAGTGATGTGGGCCTGAGACATGCCCACTCTGCTGCTGTCAGTGAGGACCCTACTGGGCAGCCTTTCTGTAGCCAGTGGCACTAAGCTCCCAGACACATCTTTGGACTTCTTTTGGATGCCTGGCTTTTCTCTACCTGTCCTAGGTGTGGAAGACCCCCAGAGGGTGCTGTGGTGTGCAGTGGGCCACCATGAGAAGGTCAAGTGTGATGAATGGAGTGCTGTAAGCGGTGGTGCTTTACAGTGCACCACAGAGGAAAGCACTGAGGACTGCATCGCCGCCATCACAGTAAGGTCGCCTCACCTCCACAGCTGGGCTCAGACACCCAGACATATGGCCTCTCTGCCCTCTTCCCATATGTCTTCCTTTTGGCTATGAGACTAAGATGCACCTATTGTGAGCTGCTCCCACCCTCCAAAGCCCCACCCAGCTCTACTGAATGTGCCACTGGAGCTCAGGCTGGCCCAAGGTCCAGACTCCTTAGGTGCTCAGCTCTGGAGTCCTGGGAGCTCTTGAGTATGGTCCTGTCTGGGAGCTGCAGGAAGTGGGGTGACATCCCAGGGGGGTGGTCAGGGCCCCTGTGGATCGTGAAAGCAAATCAACCTTAGTCCTTGAGTTGTAAGTATAATTTTTTTTGGTGCTAAAAATATTATATGCTGGAAGAGAAATGAAAGATAAATAAAATCATTTACAACTTTATAACTCAGAGATCATTACCTCATAATTTCTGAGTTACGAATTATGTTATTAGCTTTCCATTTCTCTATGAGCAGATAATATTTTTGTGATTAGAAAAAATAAATTTAGGGCGCCTGGGTGGCTCAGTGGGTTAAGCTGCTGCCTTCGGCTCAGGTCATGATCTCGGGGTCCTGGGATCGAGTCCCGCATAGGGCTTTCTGCTCAGCAGGAAGCCTGCTTCCCTCTCTCTCTCTCTCTCTGCCTGCCTCTCCGTCTGCTTGTGATCTCTCTCTGTCAAATAAATAAATAAAATCTTTAAAAACAAAAAAAGAAAAAATAAATTTATAATAAAAGACTAAAAAATTGACAAACTCAGAAGACATACATTCTTCTTTAAGAAGATATTTATTTTGATAAACTTTCCTAAGACTAACCCATACATTAAGATCTTGCAATTTATACAGTCTCCTTAATGTGTCAATTTTAAGGATTAAATGAATGAGTTCTCAGAACATTGCCTAGCATATAATAAGCAGCCAATAAACGTTATCTATTGTTACTATTTAAAGTCAGCACAGTAGGTGCACTTTCTTAGGAAATGGAATATTCATTTAAAATGTTTTTAATGGCTGCACAATATTCCACCAAGTATTTCTGCTTCAATTTATTTAACTGATCTCTAAATGTCTACATATTAATTATTTGCAAATCCTTTGGTATTGTAGATGATATGGGATTGAAGATTTTTGTTCTATAACCTCAATATTTCTGGATATATCATAAGAAATAATAATAGTTAATATCTCAGAAGTTAGTTACTATGTGCCAAACATGTCTATGGGCTCTTAACTTGCATTAACTTATCTATTTATTTATTTATTTAAAAGATTTTATTTCTTTATTGTTAGAGAAGGAGGGAAAGAGAGCACAAGCAGGAGGAGTGGCAGGCAGAGGGAGAGGGAGAAGCAGACTCTCCGCTGAGCAAGGAACCTGATGTGGGACTCAATCCCAGACCCCTGAGATCGTGACCTGAGCCAAAGGCAGACGCTTAACTGCCTGAGCCACTCAGGTGTCCCACATTAACTCATTTAATCCTAACAATGAGCCTATCTGCCCATTTGATGGATGAAAAAAATGTGTATAGAATAGTTTTTAAGTATGTGTCCTTTGGAATAGTCAGGTCCAGGAGGCTATGTGGTATACTGGTTATGAGCAGGAGTTAAGGACTTGAACTGTTTTAGTTTTAGTGACTATCTATTGGAGAAATTATTTAACTTCCCTCTGCTTTACTTTACTAGTGTATAAAAGGGGAAGAATTATATAGTACTTACCTTATTGGATTTTGTGAGGAATACATGAGGTACTCTCTCTTTCTCTCTCTCACGCGCAAATAAATAAATAAATAAATAAAACCTTTAAAAAGAGAAACAGTAAATACAACCCCTGAGTCTGGACATGTAGATTACTGAGTGACAGTGGTCACAAAGAAAATGTGGTGAGGGCATAACCAGGACTCAAGATGGGTCTAATGAGAGCTTGGAGATGCCAGGGAGCAGGATCTGGATTGGGCACTTGTTCCTGGGTCATCATGTCCAGTTTTCTAACCCCCATGGTGATACAGGAGAAGTTTTGGGTGGTCCATGATGTGATGAATCAAAAGGGCATATGACATAAAGCCAATGAGATAGATACCTCTGAGGGTTAGTGAGATAGGAAACGGCTTCACTGTTGTACTACTGATTTATTTCTTAACTTCAGAAGGGAGAGGCCGATGCCATGACTTTGGATGGAGGCTTCATCTACACAGCGGGGCAGTGTGGTCTGGTGCCTGTCCTGGCAGAGAACTACAGTAAGTGGGAGGGGGGTGCCTGTCAGTGTTTTATTTTCTCTGGGCCATGGACATAACAGCATGGACATAGAAAGAAGGAGAAATGATCTAGTTCATTGTTGAGATAACAATTAACTATGGGAGAGGCTAGCAGATAGTATCCTCCTTCCCCAGAATCAGAACCAATGAAGATATGGACACAGGAGTTAGGCAGAAAGAGATGAAAAGAGATGTTTATTACCGAAAAGGTGATATTGGAGGTCATGGTACAGAGCTGGCCTCAGGGCTCGCCAAATTGCCCTGGAATTAGAGTTACCCACTAGTTCAGGAGAACAGGTCTGTTGGCTTACCCTGGCTGAAGGCAGAGGAGAATGCATATTGTCATAGAGCATCATTGAAAAGATCTAAACCACCCTCTCCCCACTGTTTAATGAAGAGGGGCACAGCCACATGTGCCTCGTTCAATACTTTTGCTAAATTTACTAGTCCAAAATTAACTCACCCCAGCTGCACTGGAATGTTGAGGGGTGAGGCTACAAGGTCATGTTCTTCAGTGGGGACCCTTTCACATAAAAACAAATAAAGCTGGGGAAAAGAAGATTTCGCCAATATAATTTATCAAGCTCCTCATCTGTTAGGCAGTGAGCAAGAAACCATTATCCTTCAAACAAAACAACTCTGTGAAGTAAATAATGGTAACTCCATTTTACTGATATGAAAACTAAGAGTTGTACTGATATAAAAACTCTTATAAAAACTTCTCTAAGCTTAGAGAAGTTGAATGAGTTGTCCAAGGTAGAATGATATCCAGGTTTTCTGACTCCATGGGCCGTTTTTTTTTTCCCTCCAGCATAGCAAGAACATAATGATTGCCTACCACAATCCAGAGCTCTGAAGGGAAGGAAGATGTCAGGATGGCTTGAATCACACAGCTAATGCAAAACGATCTTTTCCAGATCTTCAGTAGTCTCTGCCCCTCTTCAAAGGGCCTCTCCTTTTCTTTCTCTGCAACTCCCTGAGTGTTGGGGAGATTCTGGGGCAGAACCTGATGTTCAAATGGCAAAGGTCAGGGAGAGGGGTTAAATGGGCCTGCAGAATCTTGGCTTGTTGAGAACCAGTGACAAACTGCTTAGCTGGTTTCTTATTTCATTCCTCACTCTTGAGACTGAGAAGCTCATGACTTTGGGTTGAGCAATATGAGAGCTTAATGGCATGTATACCGATTGCTTTTCTTTTCAGTGCCTACAGATGGGTCTACGTGTGTAAATACACCCGTGGCAGGTGAGTCAGCATCAGTAACACTGGGGCTCAAAGGTAAAGGCCATCGTTGGGGAGAGGGTGAGAAAAATCTTAAAAATGAAGCAAAGTGACTAGAGTTGTAAAAAATAAAATAAAAACAAGGAGGATGAGCTACCAGCACTACGGCTTATTGTTAAGGAGCAGATGTGTCACAAAGCTGTGGTTCTTCACAGACAACGAAGGACTCCTGCTTGCACTCTTCCCATTTACTCTCCTCAGCTGTCCTCCAGGCTGTGGGCGTCATTATCCTGTGTGGATGGGGAAAGTGAGGCCCAGGGCCATCAGCCAGGGAGTGGCTGCCCCTGGGCTTGAGAAGAGGTGGTGTGACTGGAAGCACCTTGCCCTTCCTGATACACCACCTTACTCCTTGCCACGTGCTGCCTGCCCTTCTCTGCCCCAGGAGGCAGGAGCCCATTCCTGGCACTTCTGGGCCAAGTGGAGGCTTCAGGATAGGAGAGTCCCCGCTGCTCTAGCGAAGAAGAGGGGGAAAATGAGCTCTACCTTTTAGCTTTCAGCCAGCTGACTGTAACAGCGGAGGCGTCCATCTTGTCTTTAGAATAGACGAGGTGACAGGTTCTCCCGTCTGTGTGTCTACATAGGCAGGGAGGGTCTGGATCTGTCCCTGAGTACGTAATCTTGGCAAAACAGAGCAGTATTTCTCAATCCAGTGTAGTGCCTGGACTGGCTGCATCAGCATCACCTGAGAACTTGTGAGAAATGCAAATTCTTGGGCTCCACCCAAATTCATCGAGTCCAAGGATGGGGCCACTGCTCTGTGTTTTAACAAGCCCTCCAGCTAACTCTGATGCACACTGGGGTTTGAAAACAACTGTGGTGGAGGGTCCTGGGATTAAAAACAGGTGCTCACTTGGGTTTGGCCTTTCTTATGGGACAGGTAAACTGGGGGAGGTGGGTGGGTTTCGGCCACCACAGCACCAGTGGGAGCTCCGGTCCCTGCTGAGCACAGGGTCACAGAAGCCCTGCAGGCCCACACCCCACCAAGTCTTCTAGAGTGCAGAGCTGCTCCCCTGCAGCAGCTCTCCTCCATGTGCCACAGGACCCAAGCCCCAGGATATGCTGTCCCTGTCCCCCTCTGCTTTTATGGCTAACAGTGTTCAGTGAGTTGTATCATCATCCCCAGCCCTAAGGGCTGGCATTTCATCAGCCATGCAGTCTATTGAGTATAGAATATGTGAAGTCAGAAAGAACTCCGCTTCAAGAATGGTTGAAATTTCCAGGAACTGCAGTGATACACAAATGCAAGTCACCAAAGATGCTTAGAAGACAGTTCAGGGTGGCTGGCTGAGAAGGAGAAAGTTAGATTTGAATAGAGACAGAGGGGGATCAACTCCAAAGACAAAGACACACCCACCCACACACACCCACACACACACACACACACCCCAGATGGCAATAATTAATGCCATTTGTGCAGAATTAGTTACACCTTCAGAAAGGCACTGTAATAGTATTTGGCTCCCAGAACGGTGTAATAGAGCACAGTCTGGTAAGCCAGGGCTAGCTGTGGCTTCAGGAGAATCTGCTTCACTGAGAGAGGGGCTCTGGTACTGCTTGTGCCACTAGCAGCATGGTTGGAAACCCAACAACGTAACCTCCCCGTCATACCCTAATCTACAATGTGCCCATATAAGCACATCTGATCCCCCGAAAATCCCCCTGGACGGGTATCATTGTCACCATTTTACTGAGGAGAAGCTGAGGATCCTAGACACTAAGTGACCTGTCCTAGGAAGTAACTGGCAAGGCAGGTCTTCCACCTGCCACATTCACTTCCAATTTTTCCAGGTTTGACTATGTAGAAACCCAAACCATGATGGCAAGAAAGGAAGTGTAGTAGGGAGGGGGGTTTGGAGTGGTGGTGGAGGACCACATTATCATCTAGTTCTGAAGATTTAGGATTCTAGTTTTCTTATAAATTCAGATACACTCTTTAAGCCTCCATCAAAATGTATAATTCAGTTACAGAGTATTGGGATAAGAATATACCAAATATCCATTGTGTTCCATTAGAATCAAGAACATGAGAAGAAGTCTCACTCCTACCAAAGACACTTGGTATTACTTTGCAAGTGAATGCAGTATGACTAAAAAGATTAGAAACATATTTTTAATATTGGAGAAAAAAGATTAAATTGTCACTATTAGAAAATGATGTTATAAATCTAGAAAATCAGAGACTTTAAAAAAGGAGTTATTAAAGCTCTTTCTTTTGGACTTCAACAGAAATATTTCAACAGGTACACATATGTATGTACAAGATTTACATAGATAACTTGTAATATGGCAAAGTTGGTCACAACGGAAGTGGCCACCAGTAGGGGGATTACAAAATATGGCACTTCCATATAGTGGAACATAACATAGATTCAACCAGTAAACAGAATGGGACAGCTGCATCTACTTTTGCTGAATCAGTTTATCATTGAGGGAGAATAAAGCATCTTTCAGTAAAGTATATACAGCAGGAGTCCACTGAAAAATATGTGTAAATATTTCTGGATGCATATATGTAGACACATCCAGAGAGCAGTAGTGTCAGACTGTTTGGCCCCATACCTAATAATGATAATTATTGGGAGAGTATTCTGCTAGAGCAAGGTGAGGGGTTCAAGCTACTCCCCCTCCCCTGGGAGAGTGGCAGGCAGAGACTAACTGTAGCAGCTCTAGAAGACATTTTCAGAAGATCCTGGAGCTACTGAAATTGCATTTTGATATCTCTGTTGCAAGGTCATTATGTCGTGGCAGTGGTTAAGAAATCAGATCCGTACTTCACTTGGGACTCTCTGCAAGGCAAGAGGTCCTGCCACCCCGCGGTTGGTACTTCCGCAGGCTGGATCATCCCCATGGGTTTAATATACAACAAAACCGGGTCCTGTAAATTTGGTAAGTGTGTTCTGGGAGGCAGTGCGGCAGCCCCTTCCTTTGGCCTGTACCTGTATTGTACAGGAGTTCAGTTCAATGGCAAGGAATGTCAAGGGATGGCATGAATGGGTAGGGGGGGTCAAGTGCTGGGCAGACATTACAGGTGAGCTTCGCCTCTCCTTGAGCAGGTGCTCCCCCTTCTTCTCACCTCCTTACTTCTGAAGGGAATGGCTTGGTCCAATGGGCAGATATCAGGGAAATGCCCTACTCCTTATGTGTTACAATGGGCTCAGGGAACAAGCCTGGGTTGCATAGCAAGAGTGGTGTGTGTGTGTGTGTGTGTGTGTGTGTGTGTGTGTGTATTGTTTTCCCATATAAACCAGATTCGTTGTTTTGTAAAAACCGAAAACTATATACCAGTAAGTCCTTGAGTGCTTTTTCACTTGCATCCTTATCTCCTTCAGATTCTCGTATTTGTCATTTTAGCAGTACTCTTGCCAGTACCTAAAAGTCTCCTGGTGCCCTGCTTTTCCCAGCCATCTGACAAACCCCACCTCTGCACAAACACCATTACCTGCTCTCTTCACTCTCTGCACCTTGGCAGCTAAACATGGCTGGAGAAGTCATGGGGTAGAACAGTTCATTCCACTGGAAATGGTCCAGCTACTGGCCTCAGCGGGCCTCTCGCAGTCACACCCAAACTGTGTCGCTGCTCCACACCCCCACACTTCCCAATAATTACCCTAATGTCCTCATTGTCCACACATTTCCAGCCCACACCCATCTACCACCCTTTCTCAGCACATGACTCATCTCAGCTGTAATAGACATCAGAAACGGTCAAAGTTTCCCCCCTCACCATCCCACTGCCAAAGCTGTGGGCTCCTCATGACTGTATCTGCTCAGCCTCCCCTGACCTATACTCTGGGTATAGGCGCCTCCCCTTCTCTCCTCCCTAGAGCCTTATACCCTTGGTTACTAGTTCTCTGTCTGGTATAGCCAACAATTTCTTTCAACATTAAACATCCCCAGTGTTTTCCATCTTTTAAAGTCTTCCTTCTCCCAGCAGTCTCGCCGAGCTTCTGATTTGTTTCTCCTCCTCCTTGCTGCCAGACTTCTTAGCAGCATGGTCTGAGCCACTCATCTCCCACTCACTCCTCCACTCCCTGTCCTCTGGCTTCTCTGCATCATTCCATAGGAACAACTCTGTTCAAGGCTACTGGTGATCTCCATGTTGCTCAGTTGGAAGGTCTTGCTCCAGTCCATTCCTCTATGACCTCTCTTTCTTCAGATCACCTTAAAACACTATCTTCTGACTTCTGTGAAAATGCTGGTTTGATTTTTCTTATACCCCTACAAAGTCCCCTTTCCCAACCTGGTTAATAAATGTTTCAATTGCTTAAAGCAGCTTTCTTCCCCCACTCTAAACCCAATCCTCAGGCAATCACATCCATGCCTACAGCCTCATTTGCCATCTAAACAAATAATATGGGCATCTGGGTGGCTCAGTTTGTTAAAGGATGTCTTCAGCTCAAGTCATGATCCTGGAGTCCCAGGATCGAATACTGGATCAGGGTCCCTGCTCAGCAGGGAGTCTGCTTCTCCCTGTGACCCTCCCCTGTCTTGTGCTCTCTCTCTCTCTCTCTCTCAAATAAATAAATAGAATCTTAAAAAAAAAAAACAAATCCTGTTAAACATTAAAAACTAGGCACATAGCCAGCTCTAAATAAATGTTTGCTATTATCACTATTATTAATATTATATCTATATGTTGATAACTGTTGTGTCTTTATCCCTAGCACAGATCTCTCTTTGACCTCCACACCTGTGTATACTGAACTGGCTATTTGACATTATCTAGTTATTATCAAAAAAAGTCATTATCAAAAGACATTAAGCTCAAAACAGAATATATCAGCTCCACTGAGTCTGCTCCAGAGCTGTCTAGCTCAATGGAGGACCCTACAGTCCATCCACTTGCCCTAGCAGGAAACCAAGCTGTCATCCTCCATGTACCCATCCATCACCAGTGATGTCCCTCTCCACTGTCTCCCTCCCCTTGTGCTACTCTAGTCCAAGCTGCCCTCACCTCTCCTGGACTATTACAGTAACCTGCTGCCTGCACCCCACATCTGCCCTGGATTCCATTCATCCCACTGGCAGACCAGTCCTTGCGAAGCACACATCTGGCTATATCTGGCCCACAACTCCTGTCCCAGCATTGCTGTAGCCCTTCAGAAGCTCCTCATTTCTCTAAGGAAAAAGAACAAAATTTACACAAAGGTGTAAAAGTGGGTCTGGACCTTGCCTCCTCTCCACTCACTCTTGCACTGGGTGGTCTAGCCCAATGGCCTCTTACTAACCTTTCTGTGATCTTTGCCCCCACCCCCACCCCTGCCCTGGGCCTTCACAGATGCTGCTCCCTGTCTGGGAAACGCTTGTCCTTTCACCCTTCACTTAAGTAATTGCTATTCATTCTTCCTCTCTCAACTTGAAGTCTCTCCCCTATTCCTAGGTCTGTACAAGATTCCTTTATGTGAAGCTGTATAGAACATATTCTTTCCCATTGCAAGCTGGGGTTGGGGATATAAATTCACTAGTGTGGCTACTTGAGTTATGACTGTTGTTCATGGGCTTGGGTTCCAGGAGCATGGGGCCTGTGTGATGTCCTCACCATAGTGCCCTGGGGCCCAACATGGGGCTTGGCATCTGGGCCTCTTGGCTGTTTCCTGGATTTGGAGTCAAGATGAAATATCTTATAAGGGAGGGCAAGGGCGGCAGAGGTCAGGAAAAATGTGGGAGAGGTTCGACTGGGTGGGCTTTCAGTTTTGTTCTCTCTCTGTTAGGATTACATCTGTGTGTATACTTCCAAACCTCCACCCGGTGCCACTTCTGTTCCACAGACCCTTGTCCCAACTTCAGCCAGTCCCCATTTACTTTGCTCTAGTTGCAACTTTTTTTTTATTCTGTAATGTTCTTATTTGTAATAATATGGTACCAAATCCCTGAATGTGTCTCTACATCATTCAAGGAATTCTAGGGACAAAATCGGAGGCTTTCTTGCTAACATAGGTGAGAAGAGCTGACCTACTGTGTTTTCCTGCACAGATGAATTCTTCAGTCAAAGTTGTGCCCCTGGGTCTGACCTGGATTCCAGGCTCTGTGCTCTGTGCAGTGGTGGCAGCAGCCCAGGCCACACCTGTGCTCCCAACCACCACGAGAGATACTATGGCTTCAGCGGGGCATTCAGGCAAGTAGTGTCTGTGCACCACCTTTTTCTTGGGCACCAACCCAGTGAACCTCTTGTCCTTTCATCTTTTCTATCACCCCAGGATCTGGCTGCTGCATTTAGGAAGAACCAGAATTAGAAAATAGAACCCTAAATTCCCACTGGCCCCAAGGTGTCAAGCCCAGCTCCTTTCTGGAGCGCTTTTCTGCAGATCCAGCTGACTTAGGGTGCCTGAGGAGAAGCAAGAATGAGGGGTGCAGGGTCACAACCCTGGGTCCACTTTTTTTCTTTTCTTTGCAATTGTGGACAGGTCACAGAATCTTTCAGAGCCCCAGTTTAAAATCAGAGGATGGGCACTCGACCTGTGCTTCTTACACCTGGCTGATGAGTACATTTAAAAAATAGATATTCCTGGGCTCCTTCAGCCCTTCAGGAAACTTTATTGAGCAACTATTAATGTGGCAGGCACTGGTCTAGGTAGAGGGGTCATAGCAGCAAGACACAAGTAGCTCCCTTGCCCCCCGCATCTCAAGAGGGTAGGACAATGAACATAAACAAGGGCCACTCACTTCCTGACTGTGCTAACTGCTACAAAGAAACCAAGGTGGGGTGGTGTGGTAGTGACTTGGGTAGGGGACAGTTTTGGAAATGGTGGTCAGAGAAGGCCTCGAAAAGCAGGACTGTGTGAGCTGAGAATTAAATATTGGAAGGGGATCAGGCCTGAGAAAAGCTGGAGGAAGGGTATCAAGGAAGAAGGAACAGCCAGGACAAAGGCATGAAGCAGGGCAAATCATGTTGTGTTGAGGCCAGAACAGAAGGCCCTGAAGGGGGGGGACATGGCGGGTGGGGGCATGGGTGTGCACAGGTTGGAGCTGAGGCACTGGATATGTCTTAGTGCCCTATCGGCCTGACCAAGGAGGTAGAGTTAATTCTAAGTACGCTGGAGGCATGCTGTGTGAATCGGGGTTGCGTGGCAACTGGAGAACACGTGAGCATCTAGGATGGACTCCTTTATTTGTCACACTGCCAGACGACTTTGTCCTGCCATCTCCAAAGTTGTGTCTCTTTCATAAGCCATACATAATGACATATTTTCAGATTCTACAACATCAATGTACACTGAACATGAAACCTAGGCTAAAATAGGGTTGGTTTTTGTTTTTTGTTTTTTACATCGCAAAATACTTTGGCATTAGGGTTGATGGTCTTACTGGTGCTAATATGATAATATCAGAGAGGACTTAGAATTGTCAGAGCTTTGTCTTGAAACAAAACTCGCCCTCTTCCTCAAACGAAGTTCAACACCCACAGAACAATCTTAGCTTCAGATGGCTCGTTATCTCCACCACCTCCTACCTGCATTTCCGCTCCCATGGGTTTCCTGGCTCCAACAGATCTTCATTCCTACTGACTTGTGCCCCACCCACCCTGCCAACTCTTCCCTGTTCTCTCCCTGCTTCATATTCCTCTCCCCTCCACACCCAGCATACATTCCACAGCCAACCACAATAATCATTCCTCTGTGCATAGCCTCAAGTGCCTATCCCTCTGCTGGCGAAAGCACCAGGCCTTGCTTAGGTCTCACATTCCACCACTAGGCGTCTGCACTGCTGGGGTGCCAGGCCTCCCTTTACAGTAAGGAGAACGTACCTCAAATGTGCACGTGTGCCTAGTGCCTTCACCACCCACTCTTCTAGAAGATGAGTCCATCCTCTGTCCTCTCCTCAGTCCTCCAACACATCTGCCTCCATCTGTCATGCCTTTGTTTCCTACTTCACCAGAGAAAATTGAAGCAATACAAGGAAATGCCACAACGTCCCACTGCCACATCTAACCCACTGCCCTCCCTCCGTTTGCATGGGCTACCTGGCTGTCTTTTAGCTCAGCCCTGTCCCATGTCTGCACCAGCCTCTCCTCCAGCCTGGTCAAGAGCTTTGCTTGGCATTTCTCCTCTCTTCCTGCTGCACCATCGCAGGATTTTCTCTACTAGGTCATTTCCACCAGCATCCACACATGATGCTGTTTTTTTTCACCTTAAACATCAATAAATAAGTAAAATCTTTCTTGATCTCACTTCCCTCTCCAGCAACTTCCCATTTCTCTCCTTCTCTATATCCCCCTTTCTTGTTTTATTTTTTAGCACTTTTCACTCTCTAGAATACTATATATTTTATGTACTTGTTTAATGTCTTTTTTCCTTTAATGAGATGAATAAAATCTCCTTTGTTGAAAGTGAAAAAAACCCAAAGAGCTTCCTCTTTAGAAGGCGTGAGACTGGAGCCTTGGGAGTGAGCCAAGATACTTTAAGGTGAGAGTTGCCAGATAAAATTTAGGACATCCAGTTAAATTAGAATTTCAGATAAACAATGAATGAATGCTTAGTATAGGGGAACCCACTCCTCCTCCCCCCTTCTTCCTCCTCCTCTCCCCACTTCCTCCTCCTCCTCCTTCTCCTTTTCTTCTTCTCCTTCTCCTCCTCCTCCCTCTCTTTTCTTCCTCTTCCTTTTTTCTCTAAAGAAGAGAGATGCCTCATTTTCTTTCCCCGCAGGATGGTTTTCTGTTTCTCAGCCTACATGGAAGGAAATGTCTGTGACTGGCATTATTACAGCTTCTCATTTATAAAGAAGCAGTCAAACACAGACCATAATGTATTCATCCCAATTCCCAGGAAATGGGATTGTCAGCCTATTTCCAATGAAAGCTTCATGTTCACACAACTCATGCAGCGAAGTTCCATTGTAAAGTTTTAGCTGCCTCCACTGTGACCAGATAGATTGGGAGGGATGGGGGAAAGGATTCAGTTCTCAAAGTATTAATGTTTGGTAATCCAAACAAGAGTCAAGAATTTTTAAATTAAATTATACAAGGGGAATTTTGTTTTCCTAGATATAAAAATCACATTATAATACTGTATAATACTTTAATACTATGATCAGTACAGACAGGTTTGTGTGCAAGAATGACAAATCAATGGAGGAGATTAGACTTCAAAGACTTATACATGGACACATTATATTCAGTGTATAACAAAGATAATATTTCAAACTGGGGAAAAGATGAACTTGAGAGAGCAAATAAAATGAGTGTGGCAAAGTGGCTCCTGGATCTGGTGGGAGCAGATTCAATAGTGAGTCAATCCCAAAAGCTGACTGGCAGGGGTCAGTGAGGGTGGTGTGAAGGGGTGCTGATTGCAAGGGCAAAGATTCCTTTTAGGTGTTTGGATGAGTGTGGGAGGGAAGCCATTGCTGAGGGCAGTGTGGGATCAAACAGGGATTATTGATTTTCAAAAAAGAAAAGAGGTATATGAATGCTGATAAAAAGAGCCCAGTGATCAGGGAAAGACTGCAATTACATAAGAGAAAGAGGATAACTATCAGAAGGTGCCTGAGAGTGTGGGCGGGGATGGGATGCAGGGCACCTAGAGGGGCACTTTTGCCGAGAGAGACCTTCACTCCTTCTTTGTGTCTGGAGGGCAGGAGAAGAGCACTGGAGACTTGGGCTGACAGATTTGGCAGAGGGAGGCTGGAAGAAAGCCCACGTGATGATATCTGTGTTTTCTCTGGGAAGCAGGAGCACATGTCAGAGTGAGTGTTGAGGAGAGGGTATGTGGTGAGACAGAGGCATGCGGGAATTTGGAAAACATTTTAGTAATTGCTCTATGGAGTGGAGAGGTGGCTATCTCAAATAGTGGTTCTCACCACTAGAGCACAGATTCTCCTAGGGTGCTTGTTAAAACACAGCTTGCTGGGCCCCACACCCAGAAATAGGTCTCGGGTGGGGCCCAAGAGTGTGCATTTCTGACGGATTCACAGCTGGTTCCAATGCTGCTGATCCCAGCCCACACGTTGAGAACCACAGATCTAAAGTAGATGGAGGAAAGCAGGAATGCCCAGGAGAAGTTAATGATCAGGAGAGTCTCTGGTCTGCCTCCCTACTAGGGTACAGATATACCTGAGGCAGACTGTCATATGTATTCAGGACTGGGATTATATGAAGGACAGGAAGAAGAAAGAAATAGGGCAAAGGGAGTTTAGGAAAATTGAATGGGAGTAATTGACCATAGCTAAGTATAGAGGGACCTGAAGTTAGGAGAGAGAGAAAACTGGAGAGGTGCTCCTGATAATTGATCACTAATGTCAGTTGCCAACCGATTGGATGTCCTAGAACTGATTGCTAATGCGTTCGACATTTCTCATAAAGAATGGACCTTAGGGGCACCTGGGTGCCTCAGTGGGTTAAAGCCTCTGCCTTCAGCTCAGGTCATGATCCCAGGATCCTGGGATCAAGCCCCGCATCAGTCTCTCTGCTCGGCAGGTAGCCTGCTTCCCCCTCTCTCTCTGCCTCCCTCTCTGCCTACTTGTGATCTCTGTCTGTCAAATAAATAAAATCTTAAAAAAAAATCCTACAAAAACAGCAAACTGTGTATACTTAAAAAAAAAAAAGAATGGACCTTCTGCAATTAAGTGTGAACACATACCTAGTGATGCACATTCACTAGTGATCATTAAGACTGACTAGACATTGATTTTAATCTCTGGTGTGAGTTTTGATCCAACCAGAGAGTCATCCTTGAATATCCCTGTTCATAGGAGAACACAAACATCTCCTCTGGAGAAACCAATCAGTATTTAAAACAAGGAACGAAACAGTGGTTATCTACAATAGGAAAAAAATAAACAGGTTTCTTTTTTCGATTACATTTCCCCTCTAATTCTCAGGGACAGTCCAAGTGTTACAGTTGTGTGTGTGTGGATGTGGCCAGTGTTCGTTGTGGTTCTAGTGGAGGGTGAATGAGCCTCTAGGTGATTCTCTCTGGGCGTCTTTCCCTCCCGCTCCTGTTGACGCTCCTCACTGACCTGACCCTTGCTGTGCAGGTGTCTGGTTGAAAAGGGAGACGTGGCCTTTGTGAAGGAGAGCACAGTCTTCCAGAACACTGATGGTATGTGCCTGTGCTGTCATTTCCTCCCTTGGAAAAAATCTGAGTCTGTCCTGGAAAGTCACTCCCAGTCAGACAACTGGGGAAGTTTATTAAAGAATGGCTGACTCTCTTCATGTATAGGCATTCCTTATATATTCTGGATACTTTTTGTCTGCTATATGTATTGACAATATCTTGTTTCTCTCTGAAAGGTTTACCTTTGCATTTTCTTAATGGTGTCTGATGAACAGACATTTTAATGTTTAATGTAGTTCAACTTATCAATCTTCTTTCTGCCTGTTGCTTTTTCAGGCCTGTTAAAGAAATATTTGCCTTTAACAGGACTGAAAACGCACTAACTGGAAAGGCTATGAATTTATAACCATGAATTTTTCTCTTTCTTCTGATTTATTTTTAAAGTTTTGTTATTTCATTTTCCTGTGTCTCTGTGATTCTCCCAGACATTGGTAGTTGGTCACATCCCCCCAAGGAGGGCACTATGACCAGAGCTGTCAGCTGTGGCTGACTGGCCTTCCTTCTCCCCAGGCAAGAACCCTGAAGCCTGGGCTAAAGATCTGAAGCAGGAAGACTTTGAGCTGCTGTGCCTCGATGGTACCAGGAAGCCTGTGACTGAAGCTCGAAGGTGCCACCTGGCCATAGTCCCAAATCATGCTGTGGTCTCAAGGAAAGATAAGGCAGATTTTGTCCACAGGATACTCTTCAATCAACAGGTTTGGGCACACAGAAGGTCCTTCCACATATCCCCCAAACTGAGTGCTCAGATCACCTCCAGAGCTGACAGGCACACCCAGCCCAGTCTCATATCCATTCTCCCTGGGCAGTGGAACAGATTCTCACAGCTCTGCATCTGATGAAATCAGAAAGCTAGCTGGTGGCTATGTTCACTTTGTGCTCTGGGGCTGTCTAGGATATCAAAGTGGACTGAAAGAGCCTTGGACACATGAGTATCTGAAGGGTCTTCCTGAGGCTAACTTTCCTCCCTGAACAGACTCCTGGTACCTCTTGGACTTGTTCAGTCCCTCCATGAGAGTTGTCTCTTGCTTCTTCTGTCATAGAAATAAGGGAGATGGCTTAGTGCCTGTCACACAAGGGTGAGGAGGTATATGTGGCAAAAGCAGAAAGGAGGCTACTCTACCTGACTTAGGGTAGGTCCCAATGCATTACTGAACCTGGGCAGGCTGAGCATTGTTTTAGGCTTCCTGAAAGTTCAAGAGCCAACATTCAGACAATTCATGACTTCTACAGGCAGCCAACAAGGGCTATGAAGTAGCAGGATGCCTAATTCAAATGATCTTAAGAAAACCCAAAGCCTCATCTGCCTTTCAGCTTCGTATACCCCATTCCTGGAAGACCCCTGTATGAGTAATCCCTGTGTTAGCATATGCTGCCCACACGTCCCAGTTAGAGGACTACAACCCAGGGAGAACTGGCAAAACAAAAGGCTCTTGGTTAGGGACACTTGAAGGCATGTGTCTCCCAAAACACAACTTGCCCCTTGGCTGTCCGGGGCTGAACAAAGAAAAAGAGAGGAGGGGAAGAAAAGATGGAAATGTCAAGTGCCTGGGGCAAATCTAGAGTATAGAAGAGGCCAAGGCAGCAAGGGCTTTGGGCAGTGGAAGACAGGTCGCACGACCCAGGAAGTTGAAAATATCCAGCAATGACAGGCAGAATTGTGATACTGTGGCCACAAAACTCGACGCTTCTTCTTTTTTTTTTTTTATTACATTTCTTTTTTTTTTTTTTTAAATTTCTTTTCAGCGTAACAGTATTCATTGTTTTTGCACCACACCCAGTGCTCCATGCAATCCGTGCCCTCTCCAATACCCACCATCTGGTTCCCCCAACCTCCCACCCCCTGTCCCTTCAAAACCTTCAGGTTGTTTTTCAGGGTCCATAGTCTCTCATGGTTCACCTCCCCTTCCAATTTCCCTCAACTCCCTTCTCCTCTCCATCTCCCCATGTCCTCCATGTTATTTGTTATGCTCCACAAATAAGTGAAACCATATGATACTTGACTCTCTCTGCTTGACTTATTTCACTCAGCATAATCTCTTCCAGTCCCGTCCATGTTGCTGCAAAAGTTGGGTATTCATCCTTTCTGATGGAGGCATAATACTCCATAGTGTATAGGGAAGCTTCTTTTATTAAGCAGTTACTTTATGTACATTATCTCCATTTACAAATGAGTAAACCGAGGTTCACTGAGCTCAGTAAAGAAGTTTCCTAAAGTCACGTGACAAGGAAAAGCTAGGGCCACGATTTGAACCCAGAGGCCATGCTTTTTGCCATTCATGGTACCTCTGAGACTGTTACTGTGTCCCAGGTCTCCCAGGGGCTGGAGCTGAGCAGTGCAGCAGACTTACATCTTTTGAGGCAGAATACACAACCTTGTGCTTCTTGGCGCTCCTGCTCACTCTCTGTCTGTCTGATGCAGGAACTCTTTGGAAGAGATGGGTTTGAATACAGGATGTTCCAGATGTTTCAGTCGTCAACTAAGGACCTGCTCTTCAGCGATGACACGGCATGTTTAGCTAACCTTCAGGACAAAGCAGCCTATCGAAAATACTTAGGACCAGAGTATCTTACGACAATTGCTAACATGGGACAATGCTTACACTCTGGTGAGTAGAATAAAACACTAAGGAACAATACCATGGTGGGGGGCAGGAGAATATGTTTAAGGACCATTGTGTGCCAAGTCTTGGGCCAGTACTGATAGGAGAACAAAGATGGAGAAGGCTTGCTCCTGGCCCTGCAGGAGGATGCGAGGCTACACTGTCAATTAGACAACAGTGTAAGAGAATACCTGAAAAAAGACCAAATCGTTTAAAGGAGACAGAGAGTGCAATTGAGATCGTTTGGAAACTGAACATGTTTACTTGTGCATTTCCATTTTTTTCCTAACAAAATGAAAAGGTACACATGTGTGAGTCCTTCATTGTAGGGAGAGTGTTGGGAAATGACCCCTATATATCACTCATAGAGGATCAATTTTGAAAGATTTCTTTTTAAAGATTTTATTTATTTATTTCACAGACAGAGATCACAAGTAGGCAGAGAGGCAGACAGAGAGAGAGGGGGAAGCAGGCTCCCTGCCGAGCAGAGAGCCTGATGTGGGGCTCGATCCCAGGACCCTGGGATCATGACCTGAGCCGAAGGCAGGGGCTTTAACCCACTGAGCCACCCAGGCGCCCCCAATTTTGAAAGATTTTAAGTACAATGTATAAATAATATTAATAGAAACTATAACTATACTTAGCACTATAGTGTTTCCTTTCTAGTTATATACACACACACACACACACACACACATATATATATACACATATATATATATATTTTTTCAAATGGCATAATGTGTGAATAGTATAGTTGCCTAAAAAAGGATTAAATTGGAGAAATAAAATTAGAGCTGGGATAATCAAATTGCTGGGAGCGTGCCTGAATTTTTGTTGAATTATATCGTATGTTGAAGATGATGAAAGTAAAAGGAATGGAAAATATATTTAAGGATAGCACTGACATCAGTTAGGAGAAACAGAGACAGAGAGAGAGTGAGAGAGAGAGAGAGAGAGATAGAATTAAAAAAAATCGGGCACCAGGGTGGCTCAGTCAGTTAAGTGGCTGGCTTCAGCTCAGGTCATGATCCCAGAGTCCTGGGATGGAGCCCAGCATCAGGCTCCCCAATCAGCAGGAGCCTGCTTCTCCCTCTCCCTCTGCCTGCTGCTCTGCCTACTTGTGATCTCTCTCTCTCTCTCTGTCAAATAAATAAATAAAGTCTTTTTTTTTTTTTAAAGATTTTATTTATTTATTTGACAGAGATCACAAGTAGACAGAGAGGCAGGCAGAGAGAGAGAGAGGGAAGCAGGCTCCCTGCTGAGCAGAGAGCCCGATGCGGGACTCGATCCCAGGACCCTGAGATCATGACCTGAGCCGAAGGCAGCGGCTTAACCCACTGAGCCACCCAGGCTCCCTAAATAAATAAAGTCTTTAAAAAAAATCATTACCTAGCATTTACTTTTAGAAAACAGGTATAGAAATGTGTTTAGTAAGCACAGGAAGTACCTGAAAGTCTGTTTTTTATGTTTTGCTTCACAGAACTTCAGGACGCCTGTACATTCCATGCACATTAAAAACTGATCAAAGTGGGCAACCACGGAAATGCTCAGTGCCTGCAAATATGTGTGGGGACACATCTCACTTGTCTGCATGTGGGCCTTTGTTAACTTCAGTTGTTTTATATAATTATGTGCTGTAACTGATACAAAATTAAAGTGAACAGAAATTACAATGAATAAAAATTATTGTGTCTGCTCAGAAAACTTCATTATATGTCCTCAGATTTTTTGAGGGGAGAAAACTATGTCTTTATACTAGAGTTATGCTTCTAAATTAAATATCTATTAAATTATACCTTTTAAAAAAATGTACCAAACAAGCTCGTCTTCCCTCCCTATTCTTTAATTTACTCAAGAGTTGAGTCACCTATATAGAATTGAAGCAATAAATCTGTCAGAAGTGAGTCTGAGTGGTGATTACAAGTGTGCAAAAAAATGCATTAGTATGTGCAGTATCGAGGACTTACACAATAAAAACAAGGGATAAAGAATGAGTTTGTTTATTTTAAAAATATATTTGAACATTTAAAATTCATAATGTCAAGGGGAATAAAAATCCTGACCCAGATTACTTGGAAGACATTAAAATTACTACAAAAATCTAACCCTACTACCTACTGACTCAATTAAGGGTTTCTTATCAGAGACTTTGCCATATCATGTGTTATCATACTTGCAGCTTGTGGTAGTGCCTTAATAAATATTGACTGGGACCCTAAGTTACATATTGTTAAATGTTAGTTTCATGAGTGTGGATTTCTGCTTATGTCTGTGAAAAAGTAACCAGTACAGGACTTGCCCTCCTTCCCTAAACAATTAAAAAACTGACAAAGTATATGAAACAACTGTTTTCAAACATTGGACAATAGCAGCACAGGACTCTGGTCCCTGAGATAAGGGAAAGAAAAGAGGTAAGCAGAATGATGACCCTACTTTTTGCCTGGAGGAAATTTCCAGATGATGGCACAGGGAGGGGGAACCCAAGAAAGCCTGTCACATTAGTTGAGGAAACAGATAAAAGCTTGGAGAGAAGCAAGATGACTGGAGTTTGTATACAGAAGACATCTCTAGAAGAGTCCCCTTGAATGTTTGGTGGAATACTAATCTGCATGAGTGTAGAATGAAATTGAAATCTGTAGGACTAGACAAAGAATAACTGTGAGAGACCTGCAAGCTGAACAATTCCCAGCACCCACACAGAGCTAGGAATCATTTGTGCTCCTACTGTAGCCAGAGTGAAGAGATCTAATTGAACATCTAAAGATTTCACTGAAGGTCAGACCTTAGATGTGAGGATAAATAAAGTAGCTGTAGACTAAGGGCTGCTCTATACCTGCCCTGAGAGTGAACTAGATTTGGTAGGACCAGCTGATCTGTAAGTAACTTAAATGCCTTCTAAAATAAGTCTCAGTACACATTAAAGGAAGCCAACAAAATCTAAATATTCAGAAATGTAGCTTATGTAATATCCAGCATCAAATGCAAAAATTACCAGATATGCAAAGAAGTGTAAAATGTGACTCAGAGTCAGAAGAAAAATCAACCAATAAAAACACACCTAGAGGGGCTCCTGGGTGGCTCAATTGCTTAAGTGCCAGACTCATGATTCTGGCTCAGGTCATGATCTCAGGGTTGTGAGATGGAGCCCTATGTTGGCCTTCATGCTCAGCATAGAGACTGCTTAAGATTCCACTTGAGATTTCCTCTGCCCCTTCCCACCCCCCCTCAAATTAATAAACAAAACTTTTTTTAAAAAACCCACACACCTAAAAATCAAAGAGATGATGGTATTTGGACAATGGACTTGATTTAAAAAATTTTTAAGTTTTTATTAAATTCTAGTTAGTTAATATACAATGCAATATTGGTTTCAGGAGTAGGATTCAGAGATTCGTTACTTACATATAATACCCAGTGCTTATCATAAGTGCCCCCCCTTAATACTCTTCACTCATCTAGGCCATCCCCGACCCACCTCCCTCCATGGTTTCTTCTCTATGGTTCTCTTATGGTTCGTTTCCCTGTCTTTTTCCCCCCTTCCCATATGTTCATCTGTTTTGTTTCTTAAATTCCACATATGACTGAAATCATATGGTATTTTTCTCTGATGTACTTATTTCACTTAGGTAATACACTCTACATCCATCCATGTTGTTGCAAATGGCAAGATTTCATTCTTTTTGGTGGCTGAATAATATTCCATTGTATATATATACACACCACATCTTCTTTATGCATTCATCAGTTGATGGACATTTTGCCTCTTTCCATATTTTGGTTATTGTTGACAATGCTATATACATTGGAGTGAGTGTACCCCTTTAAGTCTGTATTTTTGTATCTTTCGGATAAATATCTAGTAGTGCAATTGCTGGACCATAGGGTATTTCTGTTTTTAACTTTTTGAGGGAACTTCTTACTGTTTTCCATAGTGGCTGTACCAATTTGCCTTCCCATCAACAGTGCAAGAGGGTTCCCCTTTCTTCACAACCTCACCAATATCTGTTTCTTGTGTTGTTATTTTAGCCATCTGACAGGTGTGAGACGGTGTCTTATGGTTTTGATTTGTATTTCCTGATGATGAGTGATGTTGAGCATCTTTTCATGTGTCTGTTAGCCATCTGGACATTTTCTTTGGAAAGATATCATTTCATATCTTCTGTCCATTTCTTTTTTTTTTTTTTTTAAGATTTCATTGATTTATTTGACAGGCAGAGATCACAAGTAGGCAGAGAGGCAGGCAGAGAGAGAGGAGGGGAAGCAGGCTCCCCGCTGAGCAGAGAGCCTAATGTGGGGCTCGATCCCAGGACCCTGGGATCATGACCTGAGCTGAAGGCAGAGGCTTTAACCCACTGAGCCACCCAGGCGCCCCTCTTCTGTCCATTTCTTAACTGGATCATTCCTTTTTGGGGGTGTTGATTTTGAGAAGGTCTTGGATACTAGTCCTTTATGAGATACAGGCAATGAACTTTAAAATAACTGTGATAAACATTCCCAAGGATTTAAATGAAAATAAAACATTTAACAAAGAAAAAAGTGTAAGGCTTAAAGAAGACCCAGTGAAAATCTAGAGTTGTAAAATTTGTGTTTTTTCAAGGAATTTGTCTGTTTCATCTAAATTGTCTATTTTTGCCATAAACTTGTCCAAAATATTTCCTTACTATCTTTTAATATTTATAGGTTGTGTAATGATATCTATTCTTCCACTTTCCATAGTGGTAATTCATGTTTTCTCTATTCATTTTTCTTGATCAGTCTAGTTACAGTTTTATCAACTTTATCAAACTTTCAAAGAACAATTTTTTTAATATTCACTATTTGCCCATTTTTCTATGTCATTTTTAAAAAGATTTTATTTATTTATTTGATAGACAGATCACAAGTAGGCAGAGAGGCAGGCAGAGAGAGAGTGGGAAGCAGGCTCCCTACTGAGCAGAGAACCTGATGCGGGGCTCGATCCCAGGACCCTGAGATCATGACCTGAACTGAAGGCAGAGTCTTAACCCACTGAGCCACCCAGGCGCCCTGGTTTTTTGTTTTTTGTTTTTTTTGTTTTTTTTAAAGGACTTTTTTTGAGAGAAAGCATGCTAGAGAGAGAGAAAGACCATGAACAGGGTGTAGGGGCAGGCAGAGGGAGAAGCAGACTCCCAGCTTAGCAGGGAGCCTGATGTGGGATGCAATCCCAGGATCCTGGGATCATGACCTGAGCCAAAGGCAGATGCTTAACTGACTGAGTCACCCAGGTGCCCTCATTTTCTATTTTTGCCCTAATTTCCTTTCTTTACTTACTTTTCATTTAATTTGCTTTTTTCCCTTAGATTCTTTTTTTTTAAGATTTTATTTATTTATTTGACAGAGAGAGATCACAAGTAGGAAG